>NW_026294436.1:7615468-7895468 GCF_007827085.1 Peromyscus californicus insignis
TGGATGTGAAGCAGGCGAGCTCAGTCAGCTTCTACCTAACTCCTTGATGGCTGGTCCAGCTCCGCAGGCCCGGGGCTGGGGAATGGCCCCTCCCTGCCTTCCTGTCCTGCAGTCCCCATGTCCAGGGCTGGAAACTGATGCCTTCCCTCACCCCACACTGGACCTGGGGCTCAGGGGTGAGCAGGGAGGAGCAGGGCAGTCTCCCCTGATGCCCAGTAGCTGGAGGACAGCAGGCACCAGGGTTCTGGGACATCAGAACTTCTGATGTGTCTCCAGCAACCAAACTGAGCAGTGGACAGCAGTGGAGTGTCTCAAAATAGCCTGGCCCTTTGATAGCAACCAGGTCAGAAGGTAGAGAGCCAGGAGGGAAAAGCAATTTAAACCATTTGGGTTTTACGGAGACAATCCTCTTTATCTATGTTAACTAGCTTAATCTCAACTGCAAAGTAAGCTGAGACCCAGCAAGTGAAATGTCTTAAAGGCTGAAACAGAGAAGTCTTGTGATATGCCCAAGGTCACACAACAAAGGAACCCCCAGAGACTGAAACCTGGGTGCACCTGACTTCAGTGATCCACTTTTTGTCCCCCACCCTCAACTACTGGTCATTTGCTACTTGCCATCTGATCTCTAGGCCACAGTCTTAAACACTTGATACATTGTTGGTATGTGTGGTCGGATATGTCAGGCACGCCTGTGGAAGTCAGAAGACATCATGGACTTGCTTCTCTCACTCAAAATTTTCATCACATTGTATCTATTTATTGTGTATGTATATGTGTGTTTGTGCTTGTGAAGGGGCTTCCCATGGCAGGCTCATGGAGGTCAAAGGACAACTTGTGGGAATCCATGCTCTCCTTCTGAGGTGTAAACTCAGGCCGTCAGTGACAAGGGCCTTTACCCACTGAGCCATCTTGCCGGCCTTTGTCTTCCACTTTCTCGTGACTCCGGGGAGAGCCTGAAGGCCGGCAGGTCTGCGTGCCCGGGGCCTTTATTGCCTGAGCTGTCTCGCCCATCACCCATTTTTTTTTCTTCTAGAAAATGCCACCTAATGTACAGGACCATTGCAGAAAGGGCGTTTTGTGTTCCATAGCACCTGCCACTTAAACATTTATTTAGAAAAGAATCACTTTGTGGGCTGGAGAGACGGCTTGGTCAGTAATGTGCTTGCCTTGCAAGCATGAGGGTCTGAGTTTGAGTCTCAAACTGAAAAAGCCAGATGTGGCGATAATCCCAGCTCTTGGGAGGCCGAGACAGGCGGATCCAGATGTGGCGATAATCCCACCTCGTGGGAGGCCGAGACAGGTGGATCCAGATGTGGTGATAATCCCAGCTCGTGGGAGGCCGAGACAGGCGGATCCCTAGGGCGCGCTGTCAAGCCAGCCTAGACTAATTGGCAAGTCCCAAGCCAGTGAGAGACCCTGTCTCAAAGAACAAGGTGGCGGTCCCTGAAAAAGGACATCCAAGATTGTCCCCTGCTTTCCACACACACATGCTTGTAGATGTACATGCAGTCATACGGGAGTCACTTTCTGTTGGGAGTCACTTTCTGTTCAGTATCGCCTGGCTACTTTTCTAAGCAATTTATTGGTAAGCCCTCATTATGGTCTGCGAACTAGGATTCAAAGTGAGGTTTACTACAAACTACCTCTGTAATACTTGAGCAGATGCCTGAACCTGCTGAGCCTCCCTTCCATCCATCTGTAAGATGTGGCTTGTGTCCCTGTGTGCGGGTGCTTGGGAGGATCCATGAGGTGTAAGAACACAGTAGAAGGTACAGAACAAGCATTTGAGATGCAAGAGGGTAGGTAATCTTGTTGAAATGATGACCAGACATTGCTGTCCTCTGATGAGCCAAAGTATTTCAGAAATTATCAAACCAAGGCCATTGGAGTGAGACAAGAATGGATTTCAGTTTCAACAACATCTGTGTTGGGAGCCACACGAACACTTCCAGACATTACTGTAATCCACTCAGTAGTCCTGTGAGACAGAGACAAGTGTGACAGTCGGCTTTAACTGTCAACTTGACACATCCTAGAGTCTCTCAGGAAGAGTCCCAACGAGGGATTACTTACATTGGGTTGGTGTGTGGGCATGTCTATATGGATTGTCTTAATTTAACTAAATTAATTGATGCGGGGATACCCAGTCCACTGTGGGTGGCACCATTCCTTAGGCAGGAGGTCCTCCTCAGAGGAGAAATGGAGCTGAGCGTAAGCAAACAAGCAAGCAAGTGCGCATGCACACATTCCTTTCTCTGCTCTTGACTGTGGGTGTGATGTGACTAACTGCTTGAGATTCCTGCCCCGATTTCCCCACAATGATGGACTGTAACCTGGAATTGGGAACTGAAATATTCCTTTTCTCTCTTGAGTTGCTTTTTTCAGGGTTTTTTTTTTTTTTTTTTTTAAATCACAGAAACAGAAATGATATTAGAACAAATGTATTAGTCATTTTCCTATGGCCATGATGGGATACCCCAAGAAAAAGGAACACAGGGGGGGAAAGCATTTGGGCTTATAGTTCCAGGGGGTACAGTTCATCATGGTAGAGAAGGCACTACCACAGAAGCATGAGAGAGAATGGGAAGTCAGGTTCTAAAACATCATCACCCCCCTCCAGTGACCTACTTCCTCCAGCAAGGGCCTGCCTCCCAAAGGCTCCACAACTTTCTAAGCAGCATCAGAAACTGAGGACCCCGTATTTAAACACATGAACCAGTCGGGGGAGTTTCATATTTAAATTACCACAACAAGTGCATCCGTTGGGCAGGTACAGGGGTTGCCATGGTTGTTTTGTATACCCAGGTTAGAATTTAACCCAGGACCCTTCTCACCATTCATGCTTTGGCCTCCAGAGGGGATGAGGTGGTGGTAAGCTTTACCTCTTACTAGTAAACACTGAGGTTGTATGCAACTCAGGCTCACAGTGCAGATCCTGATGGGGGTGGGGTGGGGTGGTCCAGGTGACTCCAGGCTAATAAACCCCTGTGTAATTGGGCCTGGAGCCAGTAACTAAGTCTTACAGCTCAGCTACATGAATATGCAAACTCCCATTGACAGCCCAGGTCCATTACAGCCTGCTTTCAAATTGATGCACACAGCCTGGGACCTCTGTCATGCATAGCAAGGATACCTGCTAATCCCACCTAAGCCCCCAAGACTAGGGGTTGTGGAGGGTCAGCACAGCCCATTCCAGCGGGTACATTGAGGGCATGTCGTCCAGACTAAGCCTCATTCAAGACCCGCCCCCGCTTTGGGATCAATACGGACCTTGGAAAGCTTTGAAGAGCTTGCTGCTTCTCTCTCCAGCTCCAAGATGCACATGCAGGAGACCCAGGCCCTGTTCAAGTTTGAAAGCTGGTTTGGTAAGCAAAAGCTTCATTCAAAACCTGCTTTCTAGCAATGGGATATAACTCATTTGTTAGGGTGTTGCCTAGCACGCATGAAGTCCTGAGTTCAAATCTCAGCTCTGCATAAACTGGGCTTGGTGCTGCACACCTGTAATTCCAGCACTTAGGAGGTAGAGGCAAGGTAATTCACTTAGGAGGAGTTCAAGGTTTTTCCTGGTTAGTTTTATGTCAATTTGACACAAGCTAGAGTCATCTGAGAGGAGGGACCCTCAAATGAGAAACTGCCTCCATAAGATCAGGCTATAGGCAGCTACAGGGCATTTTCTTAATTAATGATTGATGTGGGATGGTGGTCCTGGGTTCTATAAGAAAGCAGGCTGAGCAAGCCCTGAGAGCAAGCTAGTAAATAGCACCCCTCCACGGCCTCTGTGTCAGCTCCCACCTCCAGGTCCCTGTCCTGTTTGATGAGCTTTGCTCCAACTGCCTTAAGAGTAGGCAAAATTAACCCTTTCCTCCTCAACTTGCTTTTGGTTATGACGTTTTGCCACAGCAACAGAAACCTTGACTAAGACAAAGGTCATCCTGAACTATACAGACCCTGTCTCAAAAACCACTTAAACCCAAATACCCTGCTCCTTGTGTGTCCACCACACCCCTTTTATCTTTTTCTTTTAAGATTTATTTACTTACGTTTGCACGTGAATGTCTGTGAGTGCATACACACTTGTATGAGTACACACACACTTGTGTGATTATGAATGTCTGTGAGTGCATAAACACTTGTGTGAATGCACATACTTGTGTGAGTGTGACTGTGTGAGTGCATGCACACTTGTGTGTGCAGGTGCTTGTGCATGTACATACTTTGAAAAAACCGAGGAGGGCAATCAGGTGTCCTTGGCACCCAATTCTTAGAGTCCAGGTCTCTCCCTGACTTGCATTTTCTTGGGTACACTGAAAGCCAGCAAGGCTCAGCAATCCTCCTGTCTCTACTACCTTCAAAGCTGGGGTTACAGGCGTGTGAAGGATACCTGGCTTGTTACATGAGTGCTTAGATTTGAACTCCAATCCTTTTGATTGTGCAGCAAGAACTCTTACCTGCTAAGCTGTATTTGTGGTCCCTGGCACCAGGTTTTGAGTGGAGGGTGACGGAGTTTTAAGGAGAGCATCAAGGACGGGCTGGGAGACGGCTCAGTGGGTGAAGGGTGAGTTTAGATCCCCAGCACTCACACAAAAGACAAGCGTGGCTATACTCCTGTGCAACCCCCGCCACGGAGGAGCGGTGGACAGGGAGAGCACAGGGTCCCTGGAGCTCACTGGGCAGTCAGTCAGCCTAGCTGAACGGGTGAGCTCCAGATTCAGTGAGAGAACTTGCCTCAAAAGATAAAGGGGAGAGCAATGGAGAAAGAAATTTTATGTTGACCTCTGGCACACACACACACACACACACACACACACACACACACACACACACACGACATCAAGGAACAGAATTATATTAATGCTTGTTTTGAGACAGGACTTTGTGTATTCCAGGCTGGCCTCAGACTTGTTACGTAGCCAAGGATAACCTCCAGCTTCCGAGTTCTCGATACAGGCATACATCACCACACTGAGTATCAGTCTTGCTAAGAGGGATCCATATTGTAACACCGGAGGCTACTGAACCACATGTCTAACCCTGTGACCCAGTGTACAGTCTATACTTGAGGCCCCCACCCCCACAGGGGATCCTCCTACTCCTACTTAGGTCTGGGACTGGAATTTCAGATCTTAGGCATGCTGGACAAATGCTCTACCACCGAACTACACTGTTTTGTAGACCTGGAACGTAAAGAACAGAGAGGTCCATGGCTTGCCTGGGGGATGGCTAGAACTGACCTTAGGTTCCATTTTTCTGCCACATACCACGGGGCTGGCCTGATAAGCTATCTTTACCTTTTTTTCACGTTTACCTCTTCCAACGACTGTGACAGTAACCGTTGTGTGGCAATTGCGTGTGGCAATTGCTCGATATGTGTGGTATCTCATTTAATCCTCTCAACCTCGCAGAAAGGAGGCAGGATTAACTCTGGGTGAGAGATGAGGGCACAAGGGCTCAAGTTAAGAACCCGCCAAGATCCCACAGGCAGAAGCCGCAGAGGCTCCCCTTCGTCCTCCTTTCTGAACAGGACTGGGGTGATCCCTTCTGGACAGGACTGGGGTGATTCCTTCTGAACAGGACTGGGGTGATCCCTTCTGAACAGGACTGGGATGATCCCTTCTGAACTGGACTGGGATGATCCCCGCTAACGGGTAGTGCAGGGCTGGGGACGCCCGCCCGGGTGGTGACTTCGGCGGCCAGGGGCCCGCCTTTGGTGCCCCAGGCAGCACTTCCGGGCGCCTCCCACCCACTCTGCGCCCCTCCCATCGCCGCAGGGCTCCGCAGAAGCCGTCGCCATCAGCCTGCGTGGAAACCAGCCAGGGGGACAATGAAGGCATTCAGGCCGTTATTTATTTATTTCGCAATAAAGAAACTTCATGAATAGACGGATATTTGTTCACCTAATTCACTTTTGCAAATGCAGTGTCCTTCAAAGGAAGATTTGTTTGCGGAGCCCGAGTCTCGGCTCAGGCAGGAGGTTAAAAATAGCTCCCGGCAGTACCGTATTTCTCAGTAAATCAGTGTTGATAATTTAATAATAAAATTAGTCTTACATCAGGTACCAGATAGCGGCTCCTCTGACATGCAAATCGAATTCTGCTCCCCAAATAAACTCGGGCCATTTGTGAGACTGCAGGGTTTCAGACTGAGGCTTTGGGATACTATAGAGTCTTCCACTCGGGTCAGTAAGAAGACTAGTAAGCCCGGCACTCTAATGTGGTCATCTGCAGCATTCAAGTTCCACCGGGGAGAAGGGGAGAAGGGGCTTATCTCGCTCTCACTTTAGTGTTCAAGACTTTGGCTTGAAGGGGAGACACCCCTCCCACACCTACCCAATGCTTTTCATTTCCTCTCAGTGACTTTCACGACCACCTACTATGTGACACATCCCACAGTAGGTTCAGGGGAAAAGGTGACCTAGATGCTGCCCCTAAGTTGCTCATCTCTGCTCTGGTCTAGGAGTCATGGTTAGAAGAGAATGAGAGAATCAATAACAGGACCCAGAGGAGTACAGTCCATATCACAGCCAAGGAAAGAGCACATAATACAGGAAGGCTTGTCCCCAACTCTATGGGTTTTGTAGGACTAATAGGAGTTCTCGGAGCAGTTGAGAATTGGGTGCCCAGGAAAGGAAAAGGGGATGGCATATAAACAAATGAGGGGGATGGCTGAGAACAGGTAAGGTACGGAGAAATTATAATAGGATCTTGAGTGTACACAAATATGTAGGAGTGTGAGTGCACAAGTGTGTGGGTGGAGGCCAGAGTCAACTTTGGGTGTCTTTCCTCAGTGGTTCTCCACCTTGTTTTCTTTTTCCTTTCTTCTTTCAGTGTGTGTGTGTGTGTGTGTGTGTGTGTGTGTGTGTGTGTGTGTGTGTTGGTGTGCAGGTGTGAGTGTGCATGTGCATGCACATGAGTGTGTGAGTATATTTGTGTGTGTGTGTGTGTGTGTGTGTGTGTGTGTGTGTGTGTGTGTGTATGTGTGTGTGTGTGGTGTATGTGCATACATGTTTGTGGGCATGGGGAGGGCACTGGGCGACCTGCTCTACCGTCTGCCTCACTCCTTGGAGACAAGGTGTCTTGCAGAGCCCCGAGCTGGACTGGCAGGCCGCAGGCCCCACAGATTCTCCCATCTCCTCCCTCCACAGCACCGCGGTTGCAGGTGCAGATATGTTCATGCTGGACTTTTAGTGGAGTGCTGGGAATTCAAACTCAGGTCTTCAGGCTTGCTCCGCAAGCAGTCTTACCCAGAAACCCACCTCCCCAGCCCATCATCTTATATTTTTGAGACAAAGTCTTTCAGTTTTCTCTGGTGCTCACCAATTTGGCTAAGCCAGAGAACCCCCGGGAACCTGGGGCTGTAATTGCAAACCCATGCCACTACAGCCAAGTTTTTATGGATCCTGGGGTTGATCTCCTGGTCTCATGCTTGCCTGGCAAGCATTTACTCAATGGAGTCATCCCCCCAACCCTGTAATGAGTTTTTTGTAGCTAGAGACCAGCAAGGGGGAGGCTGGGAAAAACTCACAGATCACAGGGTTTTGGGTGGTTCATACAGCTGAGAAATGTATCAGAGCAGGGAGTGTTGGAAGGGAAAAGAGGTAGGGCCTGTGTGGATAAAGACATTGCCACCAAGCCTGACAACTGGGCTTCAATCCCTGGGCCCCACATTGTGGAAGGCGATGACCAACTCCTGAAAGCTGTCCTCTGAGTTCCACACGTGGGAGTGGTGTGCATGCCCACACATGCACACCAAGTGATGACAGTCATTCCTTGTAAGGCGAATGGGGGGATCTCTATTACTGACACAGGATTTGGGGGCTGCGGTGCTTTGGGGAGAAGACAGAAGCAGAGGCTGTCTTGGGAAGAGCTGTGGGGGAGAGTCCCCTGCTAGGCCCTCAGGATGGGACTCTCAGGCCCCACCCACAGGCATTTCTTGTTGTATGACATATGCAGCTTGCATACATCACATGTGTAAGGGACCGTGTTAGGTCTCTCCAGGCCTCAAGCTCCTGAAACTGACAGGGCAGGCAGCCCGATGCCCATGACACAGATAAACAGAATGAAGCCGGGCTGGGGATGCGGGTCAGTCCATTAGCTGCTTGGCCTGGCATTAACGAAGCCCTGGGTTCCAGCCCTGACATCACGTAAACTGAGCCTGGGGAGCAAGGCTACAGTCCCAGCACTTGAGAGGATAATCAGGTAGATGACAAATCCAAAGCTAGCTTGGAATACACAAGACCTAGTTACAAAGAACAGAGAGAGAGAGAGAGAGAGAGAGAGAGAGAGAGAAAGAGAGAGAGAGAGAGAGAAAGAGAGGAAATTAGAAGGGTAAAATGACCTAACCAAGGTCACTGGCTGGAAAGGGACAGAACTGAGACCCTAGTCCAGGCTCGTTGGAGACCTAGTTCGCACTTCAGTAAGTTAATCTGTCAGCTTTCAGCCACTGCTATGAAACACCCAAGATGTTACGGAGACAAGCTTTGTTCTGGCTCATGGCTTCTGAGGTCTCTGTCTAAGGATGGCCCTGTTAGCTTGTGTCTGTGGCAAGGTAGCTCATGACTTGGTGGTGGGAGCATGTAGGCCCAGAGGCTGCTCAATTCCTGCAGAGGAAATGGCCGAGAAGGGGTTCCTCAATATCTCCTCTAATGCATCCATGACCTAACTTCTTTCTACTAGGTCACGCCCTTTTAAGGTTGGACCACCTCCCAGTATTGCCACAGTTTAGGAAACAAACCTTTTTTTTTTTTTTTTTTTTTTTTTGGTTTTTCGAGACAGGGTTTCTCTGTGTAGCTTTGCGCCTTTCCTGGATCTCGCTCTGTAGACCAGGCTGGCCTCGAACTCACAGAGATCCGCCTGCCTCTGCCTCCCGAGTGCTGGGATTAAAGGCGTGCGCCACCACCGCCCGGCGGAAACAAACTTTTTAACACATGAGCCTTGAGGACATTTACAACCCAGACTGTAAGAGTCTGGCACCTCCGGTGACTCCTGGCATGCACAGGTTCCCAAGGAGGCCAGAAGAAAACCTCAGATCCCCTGGAGCTGGAGTTAGAGTCTGTTGTGAGCCACTTGACATGTTCCCTGGAAACTGAATTCAGGTCCTCCACAAGAACAGCAAGCAAGCTTAACCACTGAGCCATGGCTCCAGCCTTGACCCAGGGCTTCTTAAACTCCCTCCACTCATCAGCCCTTTTTGCCCATGAAATTTTTATACCTCTCTGGATATATAGGTATATAAAATATGTATACAAACCAAACATTTACTGATACTAAGTCATAAAAAGATTTATCTTAAAATAATTCTTTGGTATACATATAATTTTACCATTTATTAAAGATGAAAGCTAATTTGCATACTAATGAGATGGTGTGCTTTTTTTTTAAAAAAAAAAAGAATTAAATCATGGCGGAATGTTTGATACTGCAGAATATAGAGCACCTTTAACACTGGTATTAGTTCCTGTCCTGTTGCTGTGATAAAACACCATGGCCCAGGGGTCCTGCAGAAGGAAGGGTTTATTTGGGTTTACCGATTCAGGAGGATCCCAGTCCATCAGGACAGGCAGTACGGCAGCAGGCAGGCGTGGTGGCCAGAGCAGGGAGCTGAGAACTCACATCGTCCTCCAAAAGCACGAAGCAGAGAGAGTAAACTGGACACAGGGCAAGGCTATATCATTTCCAAGTCTGTTCCCAGCGACCTACTTCTTCCAGCAAGGCCACACAGACTCAACCTCCCTGTCATTGCCACCAGCTGGAAATCAAGCATTTACCTGAGCCTATATGGGACATTTTTCATTCAAACCACAGCAACTATTTTTTTTTAGTTGATTGATATTTTGATTTTATAATAAATAATGTTGAGGATATCATTTTGTATAGATACTTGGGACAGAAGTATGCTCAGGGACGCTTCAAGAATTGTTGAGTATTCTGTTTAATCCCAAGCCAAAGCTCATTGAACAAATTTTTTTTTTTTAATGAAACTCAAGCCAGCAACTCAAATAGCAACTATACCTTTGTTGTTACATTTCATTTATTTGTGTTCATATGTGTGTTTGGGGTGGGTACCTGTGTGCCAAGGTATGTGTGTGAGAAAGTCAGTGGACAACTTGTGGGAGTCAGTTTTCTTCATCTACTGTCTGGGTCCTGAGGATGGAATACAGGTCTTCAGACTTGGCGCAGGTGACTTTCCCTGCTCCAACGCATTGACAGCCCTCAGGTAGTGTTTTAAAAATCAGACATTCCAACACAATACAAACCAAACATTCCCCCTTCCTTTCCCCTAAGCAATTCTGGGTTTTCTTTAAGCCTTTTTTATCGCAGAAGGAAGGGAGTGAATGATGGCAGGTCCACAGGAAACGCCTCTGTTTTCCATAATGAAGCCATTATGCTTCTGTAAGAGTGGAAAACACACACACACACACACACACACACACACACACACACACACACACACACAGTGAAAGGCACTGCAATTCATAGCATACAACAGTCTCGGGTCCAAGCTCGGGGGTTCCAGGCGGCATTTGCTGGCAGTGCGAGGCGATGCAGAGTGAGCATTCAGGGAAGTCCCATAAGGCACCACGGTTGGGCACTACCCGAAACATCTCCGATTCCTTATTTGATTTTGGACTGACTTTGGGCCACTGAACAATCAGAAACCTGCTGTTCTGCCAGTTTTTTGGTGACACCCCCCAAGTGGGGGTGTGATCCACGATCTAAGACACTGTGACTAGCTGACCTAAGGTCTGAATTTAGATCCATCTGGGAGGGATGCTCATTCATTCCGTCCATTCATTCGCTCATCTCATTGTTGCTCCACCCCCTTCTCTGCTTCAGTCTCCCTTACCTTTGCACTGCTCTATCTTTTCTTGTCACTGCCTGTTCCCCACTGGAGAGGAAGTTCCTGGGTGAGGGCATGGCCTAGACTTCTGCCTGTCACTTCCTATCTTGTGGAGGAGAGCAGTCCTCCTCCATGCCTGAATACCAGGTGGGTGGCTCCCAGGCAAGGGACATTGAGTGTGGTTATGACGACCTAGCTAATTCTGCCCGAACCCTCCCACCCTATGTTGGAGCCCCAGGCTCCGGGGCCTGCACCACACACTGGCGAGATGAAGTCCACGTTGATGTTCTGAGGAACAACGTTACAGATGAGCAGTAACCTGGGGTGCAGGAAGGGAAGCCTGCAGAGCTTGATCTGTGACAACTTGATTTGCTTGCATGCATACTCAGGTGATACACACACACACACACACACACACACACACACACACACACACACACGCTGCATACGGAACACAGGGC
The DNA here is from genome assembly GCF_007827085.1 of Peromyscus californicus insignis. NCBI lineage: Eukaryota > Metazoa > Chordata > Mammalia > Rodentia > Cricetidae > Peromyscus > Peromyscus californicus. Next base: position 7,626,769 of record NW_026294436.1, read on the forward strand.
CTTATCTAGACAAGAGCTCTACTACTGAGCTATACCTCAAGCCTTTAGTTGTCAGGTAGAAGAATAAGGCTTTGTGGGAGGTTCTAGAGCAGTGGTTCAAAACCTGTGGGTTGCGACCCCTTTGGATTGTGACCCCTTTGGGGGATGCGTATCAGATTTCCTGCATATCAGATATTCACGTTACAATCCATAACAGTAGCAAACTTACAGTTATGAAGTAGCAACGAAATACTGTTCTGGTTGGGGGTCACCACAGCATGAGGAACTGTATTAAAGGGTCTCAGCATCAGGAAGGTTGAGGACCACTGCTCTGGGGGCATCAAGACTTGACATATGAGGGGCTGGAGAGATGGCTCAGCTGTGCTCTTGCAAAGACTTGAGTTCAGTTCCCAGTACCCATGCCAGGCAGCTCACAACTCTCTCTAACTCCAGATTCAGAAGATATGATGTCCTTTTCTGGCCTCTGAGTGTACCTGCGCTTCTATGAACATACCCCCAAAGCACATATAATTAAAAAAAATCTTTAAAAAATTGACTTATGGAAGAAATCAACCACAGAAGACTGGGAATCCCACTGACACCAGGGCTATGTGTAACAAAACAATGTACGTGCAAAAACACTGCGGTGGTTTGAAAGGAAATGGCCCCAAAGGGAGTAGCACTATTAGGAGGTGTGGCCTTGTTGGAGGAAGTGTGTCACCATGGAAGAAGGCTTTGAGGTCTCATATGTGCTCAAGCTACACCCAGGGTCTCAGTTCGCTTCTCATTGCCTTTGGATCAAGATGTAGAATTCTCCAGCACCCTGTCTGCCTACACAGTCCCAGCTACTATGCCCCCCCCACCCCCGCCATGATGATAATGGATTAAACCTCCGAAACTGTAAACCACCACTATAATTAAATGTTTTCCTTTATAGGAGTCGCCATGGTCATGGTGTCCCTACAGTAATATAAACCCTATCTAAGACAAACACCTCAACTTCTGAAGGGCCCTAGGAAAGTCAGGCCTATGTAAATGGCTTAAAAGTATCAGGACTCTCATAGCCCAGGGCCTTTGAGCCTGAGCTCTTTCTTAGTTTTCTGGGTCACTTTCATTTTCAAAAGTATATTTTTCTATCTTAATACACTGTCTATTTCTACCATCATGCATGTGTCCCTGGTCCAGTGCTTTGTTCCCAGATACAAGAATCTGGGGGGTCTCAGCAGGCTCCCTCTAGACCTGTCATATACACCCCAAAGAGCAAATGTGTGGCCTCAACAGACCCAAAGGGAACAGACAGCTAACACCCTGAAAACACCAGTTAGTCAGTCTGTACTGACACTCAATTGGCTCGTGTTCAAGTTCTGGGCCTCAGTTTGCCCACAAAGTGGGTACAACCATCCCAGTTTTATTACCTTATAAAGCTCCAATATTCAAAAGCCAGTGCGGAGTTTCTATAAAAATTGTTGTCATAATTTTTGAAAAAAAATTGTTTCATGTGCATGGGTGTTTTTATCTGCATGTATGTCTATGTGCCACATGTGTGCAGTATCTGTGGAGGCCAAAGAGGGCATTGGATCCATTGGAACTGGTTTCAGATAGTTGTGTGCTGCCTTGTGGGTGCTGGGAATTGAACCCTGGTCTTCTGGAAGAGCTACTAGTACTCTTAACCAATGAGCCATCTCTCCAGCCCATGATTTCATCTATCTATCTATCTATCTATCTATCTATCTATCTATCTATCTATCTATCTATCTATCTATCTATCTATCTATCCATCCATCCATCCATCCATCCATCCATCTATCTATCTATCTATCTATCTATCTATCTATCTATCTATCTATCTATCTAATCTATCCATCCATCTATCTATGGTGAAATTTTATTTGTACTGAAATGTGATTTTATTTGTATGTTAATAAATAAAGTTGCCTGGGGGTCAGAGCTAATAGCAAGCCATAGCAGAAGCCAGGAGGTGGTGGCACACACCTTTAATCCAGATCACATGACAGACAGATCTCTGTGTGTTCAAGGATACAGCCAGCATGGAGACACACGCCTTTAATCTCAATACCAACCATAGAAGACCTGGAGGTCTGTACAGACAGGCAGTGACGAGGCAGTCATGTGGTTGGGTTTACAACCAATGAGAAGGCAGAAAAGAAAGTCAATAAAAAGACAGATACACAGGAAGTAGGTCTCTTGCTGAGGGGAAGGACAGCAGCGGCAGGAAGGGTAAGAAGGTGGTTTTAAGTCTCAGCTCTCAGCTACTGCTCTGACCTCTTGGGCTTTTAACTGCATTTGGCTCTGTGTTTCTTATTTAATAAGATTGTTCATCTACATCTATCTATCTATCTATCTATCTATCTATCTATCTATCTATCTATCTATCTGTCTGTCTGTCTGTCTGTCTGTCTATCTATCTATCTATCATCTATCTATCTATTTATCTATCTATCTATTTATCTAGCTATCTATTTTGAGATGCATCTTATATATGTCAGGCTGGCCTAGAACCTGCTTTGTAGCTGAGGATCTTGAACTCCTGATTCTCCCGCCTCCACCTCCTGAGTACTGAGGTTGCAGGTATGCTCCACCACACCCTGTATGGTGTGGAGGTCCATATTGGAACCCACACCTTTGTACATACTAATCAAATACTCTACCAACTGAGCTGCATGCCCAGCCCCCATTTTGTGTGTGTGTGTGTGTGTGTGTGTGTGTGTGTGTGTGTGTGTGTGTGTGCATTCTTCCTCACCTACTGGTACCTCTAGTTCCATGTGGGGACAGGGGCTGCTGAAGCCTTCCCGAGTGCTCCCAGAGTGGCTGGGTTCTGAACTCCCTCTGTCCCTGAGAGCTACAGAGCAGGGATGGGGGTGCTGTCCTACAACAGACAAGTTTGCTGCTGAGTTGAGTCAGTCATGATGATGAGATGAAGGGATGTTTTCTTCTGTAATGGAAAGGTTTAAAGGGGAAATACGGAACTGCTGAGAGGAAGGCTAAGGAGAAAGACAGGAACACAAGGGACTGTCCACACTTCATCAACACATAAAAGAAGAGCCAGTTTCAATGCCACACTCTCCCAGCTGTTAGGACAGGGAGGCAGTGCGGAGGATGTGCGCAGGACTGGCAACGGGAATGGGAGGTGCCAGTTTCTGCCACTCACTGCCTCTCTTGATAGTGTTAGGAACATCTGTTCCCAGACTCCTACCCAGCTTAGCTCAGCTTCCACCCAGGATCAACATATTCAAGACGCATGCCTGGAGCTAGTGAAACGGCTCAGGGGGTAAGAGAACGCTTGCTACTAAAGCATGAAGACACGAGTTCGAATCTCCAGCACCCACAGAAAAGCTGGGTACGTGTCCGTAATTTCAGTGTTGTGGGTTGGAGACAGACGGATCTCAGGAGTTCCCTGGCTGGCCAGTCTAGCTAAAATCTCTAGCTTCAAGTTCAATAAGAGGACTTGTGTCAAGGGAATATGGTAGTGGGTGATAGAGGAGGGCATTGGTGGTCCTCTGGTTGCCACATGGGTGCACACATCCTCATACACATGTGTACACCATACCACACCAAATGATACATCACACACACACACGGTGCGGGGGGGAGAGCGAGAGCAAGAGTGAGAGAGAGAGAGAGAGAGAGAGAGAGAGAGAGAGAGAGAGAGAGAGAGAGAGAGAGAAGTGCCTGAATACCCCTGCCTAGATTTATAGATTATCTACCTATTATTTAATATTTAAATCACTTCCATATTGATTAATAAGCAGTCACTACCTGGGGCTACCTTCCTAAAATCTCTGTACCTTCACATCTTGGATAATCAAAGAGTTAACCACTGACATTCCTGAGGACCTAGCTCTGGATCTCTCTGATTAGTCATTATCAATGGTCCCGGTTTTAAGTATGTTCAGCCCCCTCCCCCAATCTTCGAAGCCTCTCACAATCCAATTCCCCTTTCTGCCATATATGTGAGAGGCAGCCAGATGTCCATGAAAGTCTAGAATCCTCACAACCCTATGACAGACCTACACTCATCCTCTCTGAGGTTGCAAGAGGGCAACTCACTGTGAAATACCAGCCTGCAGCTTGACTCCGAGTTAATGCTCAACACATGACTCACTGTGGTTGATGAATAATGTTCCCAAATGCCCACATCTGAATCCTTGGAAATTCAGAACCTGTCAGCGTAGCTTTCCATACTTTCTGTGGATAAGGGGACTTTGTAGCTATGACTAAGTTAAGGATTGGGAGAGGGATGGAGGAACCCGGATTAGCTATCCAGTGGGTCCAAGGCCATCACAAGAGTCCCTATAAGGGTGGTGGATGGGGAAGCCCCACTGCTCCTTTGAGCCTCCATGTCCAGTCCCCTCCGTTCTGTTGTCTCTTCCTGTACACCTCTCTCATGCAACTTGTCCTGCACCTCATAGCAAGTCCCCCTGGTTTGCTGACTTTCAGACGTCTTCAGTAGCTTTCAGTTTCCTTCTCCCCCACTTGTGCAGCACAGAGACTACCTGAGGTTGCACCCTCCCCATCAAATGCTGAAATCTTCTCCTTCCAGGGTCCCTTTCACCTGTCTCCTGGGAGAGCATCCGTGAGTCCCATGCTCTAGTTTGATTTCTGCCACGGTGACAAAACACAGATCCAAAGCATCTTGGGAGAGGAAAAGGTTTACGTGGCTCATACTTACAGGTCACAGTCCATTATTGAGGGGTGTCACAGTGGGGACTCAAGGGGGAACCTGAAGCAGAATGCTTGTGGTGGTGGTGGTGATCTTAGCCACAACCACAGACAAACTGCTTTGGGCAAAGGCTTCAGCGTGGTGATTGGAGCAATGTCCCTGGTTGGTTGCTAGGCAGCTTGGATGCTCTTCCCTTGGGTCTGGGGGAAAGTGACAGATGTGACTGTAGATGGATAATTCCTGCCATGGACCTACTGCTCAGGGATGCCTGTAGACTTTCAGATGAGGAGCCAGAAAAACCCACGCCACTCCAGAACTGACATCCTGGAATTCTACAGCACCACCTCATTGAACATAGTTTGGAACACATCCATCAGGCTCCACTCTGCCTCCTCAGGGCCTGGGTGACACCTGTATACAACAGGAATGAATGAATGAATGAATGAATGAATGGATGGATGGATGGATGGATGGATGAGTGAATGCAGGAGTGAGCATACACTGAACTGGACTGGGAGTAGAAGAGGAGCATGAATCATGTAAACCAGGTAGGAGATTGTGTGTGTGTGTGTGTGTGTGTGTGTGTGTGTGTGTGTGTGTGTGTGTGTACTCTCATGTGCATATGTCTATGCCAAGGTCAGTGTGAGTATCAATCATTCTCAATCTTATTTTTTAAGATAGGTTGTGCTGGTTACTTTTGTCAGCTTGATACAGAGAAGGGTTATCTGAAAAAAGGAAACCTCAATTGAGAAGATGTCTCTCTCCATCAGGCTGGCCTGCGCAGTGTTTTCTTGATTAGTGATAGATGTGGGAGGTCCTGCTCCACTGTGGGCAGTCACCCCTAGGCAGGTGGTCCTGGGTGGATAAGAAAGAGGGCTGAGCAAGCCGCTGGGGTAAGCCAGTAAGAGGCACTCTTCCACGGTCTCAGCTTCAGTTCCTGCCCCAGGTTCCTGCCTGGAGTTCCTGCCTCGGCTTTAGTCAGTGATGGAAGTGATTAGTATGTGTAAGCCAAATAAACCCTTTCCTTTCCCGATAGTTTTTGGTTGTGGTGTTTTGTCAGAGCAACAGAAACCAAACTAAGACATGGGGTCACAGGGAACCCAGTGCCCACAGAGCTGGCCAAGTTGGTCAGCAGCCCCAGAATCCTCTTGTCTCTTCCTCCTCAGCGTTTGCATTGCAGGCATGTGCCACCATGACCTGCCTTTCTACATGGATTCTAAGGGACCAAATACAAGTTCTCCGGCTTGCACAGCAAGCGAGTTCTGACTAAGCTTTCCTCCCAGCCCCAGGCATCAAGACCTTAACTAGTGTGTTCTTAGACTTAGATTTGGGTTGTGAGTATTTTTGCACCGATGCTCATGAGGGAGATTGGTCTGTAATTCTCTTTCTTTGTTGAATCTTTGTGTGGTTTGGGTATCAAGGTAACTGTGGTCTCATAAAATATAATTTGGCAATGTTCCTTCTGTTTCTATTTTGTGGAATAATTTGGGGAGTATTGGTATTAGATCTTCTTTGAAAGTCTGGTAGGATTCTGCACTAAAACTGTCTGGCCCTGGGCTTTTCTGGTTGGGAGACTTTTGATGACTTCTTCCATTTCCTTAGGGGGTATGAGTCTGTTTAAGTTGTTTATCTGATCTTGACTTAACTCTGGTAAGTGGTATCTATTGAGAAAATTGTCCATTTCTTTTAGATTTTTCCAGTTTTGCGGAGTACAGATTTTTGAAGTATGATGTAATGATTCTTTGGATTTCCTGGGTGTCTGTTGTTATGTCCCCCTTTTCATTTCTGATTTTGTTAATTTGGACATTCTCTCTCTGCCTTTGAATTAGTTTCAATAAGGGTTTGTCTATCTTGTTGATTTTTCTCAAAGAACCAACTCTTAGTGATTCTTTGTATTGTTCTCTTTGTTTCTATTTTTTGATTTCAGCCCTCAGTTTGATTATTTCCTGTACTCTGCTCCTCTTGAATGTGTTCACTTCTTTTTGTTCTAGAGCTTTCAGGTGTGCTGTTAAGTTGCTAGTATGAGATCTCTGCAATTTCTTTGTGCAGACTTGCTGTGAACTTGCTTCTGAGCACCACTTTCATTGTGTCCCATAAGTTTGGGCAGGTTATGAATTCATTTTCATTGAATTCTAGGAAGTCTTTAACTTCTTTATTTCTGCCTTTACACAGTAGTCGTTCAGCAGTGATTTGTTCAGTTTCCATGAGTTTGTAAGCTTTCTGTTGTTGTTGATATCCAACTTTAATCTGTGGTGGTCTGATAGGATACAGGGGATTATTTAAATTTTCTTGTATCTGTTTAGATTTGCTTTGTGACCGAGTATGTGGTCCATTTTGGAGACTATTCCATGAGGTGCTGAGAAGAAGGTATATTTTTTTGTGTTTGGGTGAAGTGTTCTGTAGAAATCTGTTAGGTGGGACTTTTTTCCTCATCTCAGGTCGCCTCATCCAGTCTCGATGTCACGGTATGTGCCTGGTCTTATCGTAGCACGTTATGCCGAGTTTGGCTGATGACCCCGGGAGGCCTGCTCTTTTCTGAGGGGACACGGAATCAGGGGCGGATCTGGGGGAGAGGACGTGGGGGCAGACAGACTTGGGGAAGAGGAAGGAAGGGATACTTCAGTCTGGTTGTAATATGTGAGAGAAGAAAAGAGGAGCTTAATTGGTTCACTTTGAATGGTTTTAGTTTTCAATTACGGTCTTCTATTACGTGGAGAAATGAGTGCCCTGGCCAGGAGCTCACAGTGCGAATGAAGCCTCCTCGTGGTGACAGATTCAGGTGTCTGGGGAAGGCAGCGGCGGGGAATGAAGTCAAGTACAGATTAAGCACTGGGGACATCAATATAAGATGAGCTGGTCCTTCAAACTCCACGAGGGACATAGGGACTGGAGGCTCCTGGGAACGGAGCAGGTTCCACAAAGTAGATTAACAATCTGGGGGGCCCACCAGCTATAGGATGAGATGGTCTTTCAAGCGTTAGGAGGAACATGGGAGCTGGAGGCTTCTGGGAGTGAGGGAGGGGTTCCACAGAGCACACCTGCTGCGGCTTTCCCACGTGAGATTGTCCCTGATCCTCCCACTCAGACTTTAAGCATGCACTCTAGCCATGCACAGGGGTGGGGATCATGGAACCCACCAAAAGCCTAGGTGTAGAGTAGATGCTTAGCTGTGTGTGTTGAGTTGGCATGCAGATGGGGAGGGGCAGCAGGCTCAGGGTGTGGGAGACAGGTGAGGTCTGTGCTCTGGGGCCTTGGCACTTGGCCAGAGTGGACCCTGAAGCGGAACACAGGCTCTATGAAGAAGTCTGGCTTCTCTCACGCTGATCTTCCCAGAACCAAGCTGGGAGGTAGGGTGACAGAAGGAGCCCGGGCACTGTGGGTAGCCCTGGGCCACAAAGCCACAGTCTCGGGCAAGTCCTAACCAGAGAATCAACATTTTTATTTTCTCCCACAGAGGAGCAGAAATGGCGTCAGGAGAGCCCACGAGGCCTCCAACTGCCTCTGGAGGGAGATGTGGATCCTCTGGGGATGGGGCATCAGAGTGCCCGTCTGGATGTATCTTCCCGTAGTGGCTTTTCCTGGGAAGATGTGGCCAAACGTATATTCATGCCAGATAGAGCAATAGAGAGCACAAAGATACATCCAAGTTCAGCTTGGTGAACGAGTGAGTTCACTGGGGTTCCTCACAGGAGCAGGGGTGACTTAGGCAGCTGCATCACAGGAAGGTTCACCCCAGCATGGCAAGGACTCAGGACAGCTGCAGGCAGCTCCTCTAAGTTTCCTCTGGTCATTAATGTTACTGCTGTGTAACCTTGGGAAGGGGACTTGTGACTGTAGCTTTCTGAATTCTTGAGCCCAGTGACTTGCATGAGTTTCCAGAGCCTTGTAAATTGCAAAGCATCTATCCTCTCTCCAGGAGGGAATGTTCTAGTTCACAGGAAATGGTTACAAAATATTCCTCCAACCATTCCGACTGGAGACTGGACTTTGGGCTTCACACATGCTAGGCAGGTGCTCCCCCACTGAACTACAGTCCTGGGGCCCTTTTAATTGTTTTGAGACAGGGTCTTAGTAAGTTACCAGTGCTGGTCTTGAACTCACTCTGCAGTCCAGTCTGGCTTTGAACTTGTGATCCTCTTGCCTCAGTCTCCCAAATAGTGAGGATTATGGGCCTGTGCTGCTAGGCCTGGTTCCCTGGGTTCTTTCTTCAGTGCTGTGGACTGAATTATGTTCTCCTTAAAGTCCTAAATTGGGCTGGGGATGTGGCTCGGTAGGCGGAGCACTTGCTAAGCACACATGCGGCCTAGGGGTTGACCCCCAGCACCACATAAACCCAGCGTGAAAGTGCGCACCCTTAGAATCCCAGAATTTTGGAGACAAAGGAAGATCAGAAGTTCAAGGTCATCCTCTACTGCATAGCTAGCTACCTATTGAGTTCAAGGCCAGCCTAGACCGCACGAGTACTCAATTCTCTCGGTGTGGCTATCTTTGAAGATGGGACTTATAGGGGATGAATAAGGTTAAGTAAGGTCTGTTCTAGTGTCCTTCCTGTGTCTGTGAAACACATGATGACCAAAAGAAACTTAGTGGAGGAAAGGATTTATTTGGCTCACACTTCTGGGTCACAATCCATCATTGAGGGAAGTCAGGGCAGGAACTCAAGCAGGAACTTGAAGCGGAAACCATGGAGGAACACTGCTTGCTGGTTTGTTCATAAGCTCCTGCTTAGCTGGATTTCTTATGCAGTCCAGGATCACCTGCCTAGGCATGGTGCTGCCCCCATGAAGCTGGGTCTTCCTACATCAATTAACAAGCCTGTCAATTCCTACAGGTGTGCCCGCATGCCAGTCTGATCTAGGCAAGCTCTTAATCCAGACTCCCTTCTCCACCCTGTGTCAAGTTGACAAAGCTACCCAGGACAAGGTTATAGGTGGGGCTGAGGTCCTAAAATTAGTGTCCTGGAGTTCATTCTCTCTCCTCCTCCTTTCTGCCTTTCTTCCTTCCCCCCTCCCTCCCTCCCTTTTTCCCTCCCTCCCTCCCTCCACCTCCCCTAGTCTTGCTACGTGAAGATGGTCACCTGCAAATGGAGGCCTCTTGCCAGAAATATCAGGCTCACATCTTGATTTAGACTGCCAGCCCCCAGAGTATGTATGAGAAACTCATGTCTGTCTGGAAGTTGAAGCTCCCAGGCTACGATGGCAGCCAAAGCCAACTAAGACAACCAGCGATGTGTGCCAAGCACTCTCCTCCCCACAGCACTGAGAGAACTAAGCAATGGCCTGGGAAGAAGTAGTGGAGAAGAGCGCAGCGGCAGGGCCTGTGTTTCCAAGTGCCCGTGATGCACAGCTGTGGTGCTGCTGGTGGAAATCACGGGGGACATAACAGAGCAACGTGAAGCTGTTTCCTATTTGTGAGTTGCTTGTATGTGTGTGTGCAGTGTCTGTGTATGTATGTGTTAGCATGTATTTGAGCACATGCATGTGTGTGCTGGTATACATGCACATCTGGATATACATGTGAGTCACTGAAGTTGACATGAGTGTGTCTTCCCTAATCACTCTCTGTAGCTTGAGTTTTCCTGCCTGGCCCACAGTCAGGACAAATCTCTGACACCCGCCAGTCCCACAGCCACTCAGACCCAACCAAGTAAACACAGAGACTTATATTGGTTACAAACTGTATGGCCGTGGCAGGCTTCTTGCTAACTGTTCTTACAGCTTAAATTAATCCATTTCTATTAATCTATACCTTGCCACGTGGCTTGTGGCTTACCGGTACTTTACATCTTCCTTGTCCTGATGGCGGCTGGCAGTGTCTCCCTCCCCCAGCTTCCTGTTCTCTCAATTCTCCTCTCTGTTAGTCCCGCCTATACTTCCTGCCTGGCCCCTGGCCAATCAGTGATTTATTTATTGACCAATCAGCAACACATTTGACATACAGACCATCCCACAGCATCTACAACTCTTCACCTTGTTTACCGAGGCAAGGTCTCTCAATTGAACTCAGAGCTAGCTGATTAGCTAGATTCGCTAACCAGCGTGTGTCTGCACCCCCGTCTCTGTTTCCCAAGAGCTGGGATTACAGACAGCTACCGTACACACCTAGCTTTTTATTTTTAAAGATGTTACTCCTGTTTTAAAATTGCATGTGTATGTGTTTGTGCGAGTGTTGGTTTGCTCACGTGAGGGCAGTGCCTGCCGTGGCCAGAAGATCCCCTGGTGCTGGAGTTATAGGTGTTTGTGAGCTGCCGGACGTGGGTTCTGGGGATTGAACATGGATCCTCTGCAAAAGCAGCAGACGCTCTTAACTTCTGAGGCAGCCCTCCAGCCCCCAGCTAGCTTTTTAAGTGAGCTCAGAGGATCCAGACTTTTGTATTCATCTGGTGTCTTAGCTTGCTTTCTGCTCCTGGGATAAAACACCATGACCAAAAGCAACTTGGGGAGGGAAGGGTTTATTTCAGTTCGGCTTGCAGTCCTTCATGAAGGGAAGTCAGAGAGGAACTCAAGGCAGGAACCCGGAGGCAGGAGCTGAAGCGGAGGCCATGGAGGAACGCTGCTTACTGTCTTGACCCCCTCGCTTGCTCAGCCTGTGAGGCTCGTATAACCCAGGACCACCAGCCCAGAGGTGGCCCCATCTACAGTGAGTTGGTCAGTTACTAATAATAAAATGCCCCACAGAGTTACCTTCAGGCCAATCTGATAGAAGATTTTTCTCAGCTGAAGTTCCCTCTTCCTAAATGAGCCTGCCTTGTGTCAAACTGACAAAACAAACAACAGTAACAACAACAAAACCAAAACCCCACCTCTGACTAACACACCTGCAGAGCACCTCGCCCTTCGAGCCATGGCGAGTGCTTTATGCGCCGAGCCATCTTTTCAGCCTGGAACTGGTTCTTGAATCGGGAGGGCATCATGTGTAAAAAAAGACTGGGCTAGTCGGCGGGGGGTGGGGGTGGAGGGGTAGGAGGTGGGGTGGGGGGGTGCGGTGTGCGGTGGGTAAGCAAGTGTGGGCAGTGACTCAGAGGTTCTTGGGCTATTCTACAATCCATCCTTGGCTCACTCCAGAGCCAATCATTCTTCCTTACTATCTAGGGCAATGAACTGACATATGACATCCCTGCCGCTTCCTGAGGGTGCAGCCCTAACCATTCCACATGTTGCCTCGTTAGCTCTCAGCACTGTGGGGAGGAGGGGACATGGAGTCTGGAAACTCACATCGGTCACGAGGAGACACCCCTTCCACCCACCCCCACCCCCCTCCACCAGAACCGCACAGCAGGGGCCCTGTGTGCCATGCACTCTGACCTCTGCTTTGTACGGGGATCTGGAGTGGTTGGGACCCTCCATCCAACCAGCTCAGGAAACATCCACTACAGCAGGGCCCCTGTCTTCCCAGGTTGGTTGCTTTCTGGGGACAAGGGCAACCATGTGGATCCCCTCCTGAGACTCCCAATGGGATAGCAGGATCCCAATGCTATCCCAGAGGTGGGCACCTGACTAACGGACAGGCTATTCGGAGACCAAAGTGAGTGGAAATCAGCGTGAATGGTCTCAAGGCTCAGGACAGTATATAAATAGCACGAGATGAAGATTTTTTTCCCAGAGATATTATCTGAAAATGTTTACATTAATTCGACATGTCATCTTTCCCGTGAGCCATCTCTGAGATCAGAAGCCTGGGCCAGGCACCCGTTCAACACTACGAGGGTGATTAGGCAGCATGTCAAGAGCTGAAATGATGGCATCAGGCAAGCGAGGACTCAGGCTTCAGGCTGAGGAGGCAAGATCTGAGCCCTGGGGCAGGACACCCGTGCCTGCTTCCCAGTTGGCTAGTCTGAGCTCTAGGAAGGTCTGGTTCAGGGGTCAGGTCTAGAATGCACTTGCTGGGTGACTTACACTAAACAACTGCCCTCTCCGAGCTGTCCTCCTATCTAAAAAAAATAATTGCATGCCCCTTACATATCTTCAAAGATCCACAGCCCCCTTCCTTGTGTGTGTGTGTGTGTGTGTGTGTGTGTGTGTGTGTGTGTGTGTGTGTACAGATATGTGTGGAGACCAGGGGTCAACCTCTGTTGTTCTTCATACTTTATCACTTTCACTTTATTTTTTGAGACAGACTCTGTAATTGGCCTGGAACTTTGCAATTTGGCTAGGCTGACTGGCCCGGGACTCCCAGGGACCCATGTGTCTCCACCTCTCCAGTGCATACACCACTCCTGACTTTTTCTGGCGAGCCTACTTAGGGATTCACACTTCACTGGCTGAGCTACCTCCCCAATGCAGATTTTGTTTTTGATGGTTTTTTTTCTGTATTAAAATTATTCACATGAGGGCAAGCAAGAAGTCTCAGCAGGTACAAGTATTTGCTGCCAAGCCTGAAGGTCTGAGTTCGAACCCGGGACTCACATGGAGGAAGGAGAGAACCAGCTCCCTCAAGTTGTTCTCTGACCTCCATACACATGCTATAACATGTATGAACACACACATACACACATGAGTATAATAATAAGTATTTAAAATTTTATTTACATTACAGGAAAAGTTATACACATGAAAGCTTTATAAAAATACACGGGGTCATTTTCTAAGACCTAGTTTAGTGTTTTACTTAAAATGTTTCTCATTGCAGAATACATTTTTTAAAAGTTCATTATATTGTTAAATAGCCATATAGTAAATTTGACTTTATCTAATCTATCTATCATCTGTCTATCTATCTATCTATCTATCTATCTATCTATCTATCTATCTATCTATCTATCTATCTATCTATCTATCCATCCATCCATCCATCCATCCACCCACCCACCCACCCACCCACCCACCCACCCACCCATCCATCCATCCATCCATCCATCCATCTATCTATCTATCTATCTATCTATCTATCTATCTATCTATCTATCTATCTACCTACCTACCTACCTATCTATCTTGGTGTCCAAGTCTATGCACTAATATTATATAGATTTGTGTTACCACCAATAGACTCCAACCTCGGGAGACAGCAGGACCAGCTGCCCAGCTTGGGCAGCTGAATGCCCTCAGATTTCAGCTCCCTTCTTTGAAAACTACAATGTTCTCCTCATCTGGAAGGCTTCTCTGAGTCAGCCTGGTATGAGGGACAGGACCCCAGCTGGTGCATGTGTGCTGCCCCATGTAAGTCAAGGGGCATGGTGGATGTCAGAGCCCGTCTCAGCCTCTGGGGTTTCTTCTAGAAATGAGTACTAGGAGTGTTGAGGATTTGACACACCTCAGGCAAAGGCTGGGCACAGCACCAGGCACATCTTAGGCGTTCAACAGATGGTGGTCACTCTGTGAATAATGAACAGATAGTCTTGTGTGGATAGGTGTGTGGGGTATGGGTGCATAACTCCATGTAGCAGGAGTCACCCTGGAGCCAGAGTTCTAGGATGCTGTATTTCTTTATGGCAGATGCTTGACCAGTGTTTCCCAGAGGACTGAACACTCAGCCAGGAGACCAACACTGAGAACAGCTGGAGCCCAGAGGCTGGAGTCTAAGGACCTTGTTTCTCCTTGGTCACCTCAAGGCCTCTGTCAGGCAGCTTCCTAGGGCTCAGAGGTTGGGATGGCAGGTAAATGTCTGGGAAGCTCTCATCTGCTCTCCTCTGAATGGGCCCCCAAGCTCTAGTCTGGGGGCACCATGGCTGAAGGAGTAGCCTCTCCAACATTAGATCATCCCCACTCCTGTCTGATTTGACTAAGGTCCTAAGCTTTCCATTTGTTTAATAACCTCCTGACATTAAATAAACAACCTTGCAAAAAGGAGTAATTTGTGAGACAGAAAGAAAACAAATACCAGGCAAGGACACGGGGCACAGTGATGGCGGCGGCCAGGCTAATTACATTCCTGGGCCCACCTAAGTCCGACACTGGCTCAGAGCATATAGATCTTGGCTCCTCTCCATTCTGGGAAGACTTCAAAAACACAGGCAAAGGAAACTTTGCATTAGGCTGGTGGTGACGGCACATCATTAGAATTCTGGGGGCATATCTAATGCCATCTAGTTGCTAACACGATGCATCATTTTATGCTAAATAATTGATCATGGTGCAGAGATTGTGTTTGTGGAGTTTAAAAAAGTGATTAGAATGGAGAAGATTTCTGGATGGCAAGTTGCATCTGTAACCCAAAGCCTCTTCAAGCCCACCTTCGGGGGGGGGGGCTCAGGACATTGGGGATTCTTGCCACACCGGAGCTGGGGGTAGCATCAGAGTGCTGATGGAGCAGTCTGAAGGGTGATGGTATAGATGGGGAGACTGGCCTCCTGTAAGGCCAGCAAGTATCAGGGTGGGGACAGAGTCCTTGTAATATCCTAGAGGGCCGCACCAGTCTGCAACCTTCTTAGGAGCATTGCAGGAAGGCCAATGGTCTGTCATGGGAGAAAAGAAAATACTGTACCCAGTCACTGGTCCAAATCTCAAGTACTTCCCTAATGCCATGACCACAGGGTCTTGTTCTGAGAGCCGTTTGCCCTAAGGACTCACTGCCCTCAGCTCGGCCTCCAGTTTCTGCCCCGTGTTTCTCTACAGTCTCTTTCTCCTTCCGCTCTTTCTGTGAGCGTACACTCTCAGAACTGGGGCATACGAACAAAAACAAATCCCAACACTGCAGGACAGCGGGCTTGGGGAGCCTGTCAAGTAGCCGGGCTGAGGAAGGATTAAATGCATGCAGGTAGTGAGACAGCCTGTCATTGCACTTACGAGGAAGCAAAACTACCTGGTACCCAACAGAAGTCACAGCGTTTGTGGGATAAATGGCACGCCCAGAACACTGAGATCAAGCTTGCACACCGAGTGCCAACTGGGTGCCGTTGAGCAAACCCGAGCGCGTCCTTTTGAAAGTGTGAATCCTTTTGACCCTGACCTTGAGCTTCTCTGATGGTTAGTGTTCATTGTCTACAGGCCTCCAGGCACACCTGTGAGGGAACTGTCCCGATCAGCAGTCTCAACCTGTAGGCCTTGGCCCATTTGAGGGTCGCATATCAGATATTTACATGACAATTTATAACAGTAGCAAACTTACAGTTATGAAGTAGCAACAAAACAGTTTTATGGTGGGGTGGGTCACCATAACATGAGGAACTGTATTAAAGGGTTGTAACATTAGGAAGGTTGAGAACCACTGATCTAGATTAAAGTTAGCCTCTAAGAATATCTGTAGGGGATTTTCTTGGTTATGTTAATTAGGTGGGAAGGTAGACCCACTGTGGGTGGCACCACTTCCTAGGCATGGCATATGGAACTGTGTAAGAGTAGAGAGAGGCAGCTGAGCACAAGCAAGCAATCATTCATGCTTTCTTCTTGTGACTGTAGATATAATGTGACCAGTTCCAGATACCTTTATTTCCACTACATAACCTGAAACTATGACCTAAAACAACCCCTTTTAACCTTACATTGCTTTTGTCTTTATTACAGAAACAGAAACTAAGACAGCTTCTAAATCAACTATTCTCTGGCTGCCACAGAATCCCCCAATACCTTCGAAAGATGCCAATGTTGGGGCCCAATACTTGGAAAGATTGATTGCATTGGTCCCAGACAGAATCTGGCCAAATATCTTCTTAGGGTCTATCCAACCATTTGTTTCTTTGGATTCTTTATGTGTGTGTGCATACATGTGTATCTTAGGGTTTTTATTGCTGTGAATGGACGCCAAGACCACAAAAACTCTTATAAAAAACATTTAATTGGGGCTGGCTTACAGTTTCAGAAGTTCAGTCCATTATCATCATGAAGGGGAGCATGGCAGTGTGCAGGCAGATGTGGTGCTGGAGCTGAGAGTCCTACATCTTGCAGGCAGCAGGAAGTCGACTGAGATACTGGGAGTAGCTTGAGCTAAGGAGACCTCAAAGCCCGCCCCCACAGTGACACACTTCCTCCAACAAGGCCACACCTACTCCAACAACTGCACACCTCCTAATAGTGCCACTCTTTGTGAGATTATGGGGGCCACTTACACTCCAACTACCACAACATGTGTAAGTGTTCACATATGTGCATGTGTGTACACATGCATGTAGAGGCCAGAAGGCTCCTTCAGGTATCATTCCTCAAGACTCTGTCTACGTTCACCTTGTTTTTGAGACAGTGTTTCTCACTGGCGAGGAGCTCACTAAGTAGTTGCGGCTGGCTGCCATGTAAGCCTGAGATCCCTCTGTCTCCATCTCCAGCTCTGGGACTGTAGGTGCGTGCCACATGCCCAGCTTTTTTCACGGGATCTGGGGGTTGGATTCAGGTCCTCATGCAAGCATTTTATCAGCCATGTTATCTCTCCTTTTGAACCCCAGCTGCTCTGATATGTGACACGAGTCTAGCCTTTGGAGGGGAGTGGGTGATTTGAGAAGGCCAATGTGGCTCTGGACCAGTGTGCTCTGGCGGTGAATAGGTCAACAACTTTGGAGCATGAAGAAATAGAAAAGTGATCATAGAAAGATTTTTGTTGATACTGAGCAGAGGGTGGATGAAAAACACTGCTCTTCAGTGGGTGCCACGGCTGGGTGCCTTGGCTGGAAAAATCCAGGGAGCACCCAGGACCCCCGAGACAGGTGTGAGTCTGAAGGAGGCAACCATTCAAGGCTATTTAGCTCAGAAGAGGCTTCCTGTGTAGAGTGGACAGAAGGAGGTCTTCTGTGTCTTGTTAGTGCGGATCACACACAGAAGGTGCCCCTCCCAGGTGGTGTCTGCCCCTGGCCTGATCCCTCTTCCTCTGGTAACCCATTTTTCCTCTCACTACCCAAAACTGCCAATCCATGAGTTCCAAATGTCTTAGTTCTCATCATGTTACTGAATTTGGGGTCATACTCTGTACCCCAAGAAATCAAATTCAACCACCTGCAGCCAAATTAATAGAAAGGGGGCAGAAAAAAGACTTTTCTTTCCACTGTGGCCACATTGGGAAGAAGGACAAAGGGCTAGTGACCCCGTAGGTCCACTTTTGGGGTGCTGGAGTAAGATTAAAACTTAGAGAGCCGGAGGTATGCACATCTAAGCAGTTCAGATTAAGGGGTGGTCCTGCCCACCGTAGACGTCGTCCGGACTCCCTCTCATCCTGCAAACTGTCTGACAAGCTGTAAATCTCTTTTCTAGATGCCATCTGTTCTGTCTTTCAGCATGAGATTCCTGGCCAAATCCCTATTTCTTTGGGTCCATTATTTCAACAGTCTGATAGATTGAGGGGCACAAGCATCTCTTTAAACTATCTTCATTTCTGCCCAGGCGGTTTGTAAGCACCCATGTCCTGGGCAGGTGACCTCCTCGTTAGCTGGAGCACTCCCTCAGGCCCCAGAGCTATCTCTCTACTCCCTGGCATAATAAAATGTGGCATGCTTGTTAGTGAACTTGCTAGTAGTTCACCAAGACTGCCATCTCTGTGTCCCTGCCCTCTGAAAACCGACTGCTCAGGCTGCCACTGACGGCGATGGGTCCACAGATATGACCCCACTCCACAGACAGGGTAACAGAGGCTCGGGGAAGAGAGGACTTGGCCAAGGTCATCTGTTCAGCCGGCAGAAGTCTCCTGAACTCTGTCTGACACAACCTGCAACCAGCAAACACCAGGGGCAGGCCAAGATCCCCGGGCACAGTCCCAGATCATCTCCAGGGAGGAAATGTGTTTGTTTGGAGACAGGGACTTATTTTGGAATGCCCTTGTCCCTCTCAGGGTCCTGACCTAACTGATTAACAACATGCTGTGATCTAGATGGTTCTGTCTTTTGTAGATACCACCCATCTGGGCTGCCTTTGTCCCCTGATAGCCCATGGCATGGCCACACCTCCAGCTGGCCCAGTCTCTCTGTGATCTTGCTTTGGCCACCCACACAGTGTCTGGCAGAGATTGTTTTTAGCTAAAGGTCACAGCGAGTGGTACAGGGATCCCCAGGGAGGTAGTTCCAAGGATGCTTACAGGCAGCAGCCCGGTGTCCTGGGTCATGAGATTAGGAGGGAGGGCAGGAGTATGGGTGGAGTCAGGGTCAGAGCTCAGACCAGAGGGCTACCCCAGCTGCCTCTGGGATATGCCCCAACAAGGTGGGCAAGGTGGTATCCATCAGACTCCACGCCTGACTGGGAAAATCACCCTCTGAGCTCATTCAGACTGTCCTCTGGGGTCTGTTCAGCTTAGGATGCAAGATTTGGATACAGAGAAAGGAGAAAGAGACTCCTCTCCTGTCCTCTGTCAAGGGCAAAATCAAGGAGACACTCGGTAGAGCAGCAAGAAATACTTGTTAAGTGTTAGGATCATCTTCACGGGTGCCACCCTGAGTACAACAAGGACATGGAGTAGCCATCCAGGGCAGGGCATTCTGCTGAAGACAGGCAAGAGTGTCCTGGGTCATGAGATCAGGAGGGAGGGCAGGAGTTGGTAGAGGACTGGCTATAAAGGGTGGCCAGGAACTGAGGGCAGGGATTCTCTGTAAATTGACTTAGGATTCTTTCTACAACTGGACAAGGCAGATGAGAGCATGCCCAAAAAGGAGGCTTGGCCAAAAAGAGGGCTCCAGGCTGGGAGATGGCTCTATCAGTAAAGTGTTTGCCTTGGAAGCATACAGCCCTGAGTTCACCACATAAGAAAGCCCAGTGTGGTGGCTCACACCAGTAATTCCGGCACTGGGAAGGCAGACACAGGAGGATCCCTGGAGCTCACTGGCCAGCCTAGCCTAGCGGGTTGAGTTTCAGGTCTCAGTGAGAGACTCTGTTCCTGAGAAGGAACAGTACTCAGGGTTGTATTCTGGCCTCCAAAAGCACACATGCGCACATGCACCTACACACGGGAACATATACAAAAAACCACACACAGTATATATTTGTGTGTATGTGTGTGTTTGTTTGAAGAAGGCTCTGAGGGACCTGGAGCTTACAGGAACCGGAGCAGTCTAACTTCGTCTCCCCATGCTCAGTGTGGTCCTTTCCTCAAAGCCACTGATATCCAGCTCAGCACTCAGGTCAGAATCACAGATCCGTGGCTCAGCCTTCAGAGTCCTGGGATCGGGGCCACACTCTGAGGACTGCTGTTCTCTCCTCCTGCCTCAGTTCCCAGCCTCACGGGAAAGGAATCCTGGGAAGAACGACCTTGATCTTGGTTTCAAACAGCCTTAGACTCCTGCCTCTGCATCTGCCTCTTTGTGCGACAGACCTTGGATAAGCCAAGACACTAGCTAAGCCCAGGTTCTTTACAGGGCCAGGAAGGCCTGTCTCACAGGCTCCAGGTAAGAGCTAAATGGGACAGCTGAGCATTTGTGAAGCCCCTGGTCAGGCCAGTGCTCAAGATTCTTCTCTGGGAAAGGGAGGTCAGTGGCGCAGAGGTGGAGAGAATCCAGGCTTTCCAGTTCTCCCACACTGTGCAAAGAGGTAAACTGAGGCTAGGAGAAGGCATGAGTCAGCAGGGGGCCAGACTAGGAGCTTCTAATGTCCTTTCTGCCTTCTGGTAGGAAACCAGCATCCCCAGGCCCAGCTCAGGGGGTAACAGAGGAGTCCCCTCCATGCCCACTGCCTCCCACTGTGGAGGCTCTCCTGGGGCTGGAACCAGAGTGATGGAGGTGCTGGGTTCACAGTCCTCTTTCTGCAGGTGCAGGGGACTGGCAGCCACCTGGAGCCTCTGCTGCCACGCCTAGCCCTGCAGCCGAAGCTGCATTCCCCACCTCTCATTCCCCGCCATCTGGACGAGCTCTGCTGGAGTGTTACGGTGTTACCCTAGGGGCACCCCAGAACTTTGACAGTGACACCTCTGGCTTGATTACTCCCAGTATTTCATCAGCCCCTGCTCCCAGGCTGAGTGCTGGTCTAGGAGACCCATTCTCCACTGCTATTCCCTCATCTGTGAGAGGGCCATCAGTGCTCACCCAGAAAAAGGTTTCCCTGAATCTTTTCATACAGCCCGTAGGAGCATGGATGAGACTTGAAGTTGGGGATTCCACCTATGGAAAAGGAAACGAGGCTTCACGGAAGCCTCTTGTACACCTGGCATGGCTTCCTTCTAATGGAAACTGTAGTCACCTGAACAGCAGCCGCACTAGATTTTGGCTGTATGACTCCCAGGATCCTCTGCTCTAGGATCCCTCAAGCTAGCAAGCCTTCCCGGCTTCTACCTTCCCTGGGTACTGCTGGAATCCAGCCTGGGCTCAGCCCTTCTCTCACAAATACTGACAGGCACCTTACTTGTCTGTGAGTCCTGAGCGGACAGGTTTACAGGTGCCATGAACTCACCTAGGGAGTGGACTTAAGTCCAAGGAAGCCACATCCTCTTCCCTGTACCCTTCCCTGCCTCTTGCTGGGGAGGAAGCGATCCTAGCTGCAGGCTCTCACTGTAAACCTGCTGGCATCCTCCAAGGGCAGAAGAGACACTCCTTTCTCTACCAAGTGGGCTCTGACTTTCCTCAGTGACCCCAAACCATGCTGTCGTCTCTCTGTCTGTCTGCCCAAGGTATTAAATAATTCTTCGGATAAATTCCTTAGTCCCCAGTGATCCATCTTGTGTCCTCTTGAACCACCTGCCCCATCCCAAATCTAACACCACCCCCTGGAAGTCCTGCCCTCTCATGCTCCCCCACCCCAGGTTCTGTTTTCTTGGTTCCATTCTCCCTGGGTTCCTGATTCCTTGGGTTCTGTCCTTCCTGATTCTACCTTCCCTGAGTTCCACCCTTGATGATTCCTGCTCTTCTGGGTTCTGCCTTCTCATGTGTCACCCTCAATGGGTCTACCCTCCCCAGAGAGCCCCTTTCTGTCCTGTTGCACTCTGAGATGGTTTTGGACCCGGTTGCCCCACGCACTACCCATGTGACCCCCACCTCCAGACCTTGCATCTGCTGTCACTTGTGTGCACTTGTCTTTGTTTGGGTTTTTATTATTGTGAAGAGACACCATGACCATGGCATGTCTTACCAAAAAAAAAAAACAAAAAAAAAAAAACCAAGACCAAAAAACCAAAACAAACAAACAAAAAACCCCAAAAAACAAAATCAAAAACAAAAACAAAAACAAAAAAACAAACTATTTAATTGGGGTGCTCACTTACAGTTTCAGAGGTTCTATCCATTATCATCATGGTCGGGAGCATGGTGGCATGCAGGCAGACATGGTGCTGGAGGAACAGCTGAGAGTCTGACATCTTGCAGGCAACAGGAAGTCAACTGACTGTCACACTGAGGAAGCTTGAGCAAAAGAGACTGACTTCAAAGCCCACCCCCACAGTGACACACTTCCTCTAATAAGACCACAACTCCCAATAGTGCCACTTTTTTTGGGGGACATTTCTTTCAGACCACAACACTGCTCTCTCTTTCTCTGCTCTACAGGGAGCCCTTGAGGCCAGGGCATCTGCCTCAGTCTCTTGGGATGAGTTGTGGAGAGGAACAGAGCAGGTGCCCAGGCACAAATAGAGTCAGTGACCAACACCCTGTGGTTTTGTTTATTTTGTGCCCTGTGGAGTTTGCTGTTTTGTTTTGGAGGAGCTGGAATGAACTGAAGCCATTGTATACTCTACCAATATGTACTCCACCCCTGTGCCACATCCCCAACCTAGGCTGATTGCCCTCCAAGAACAACTGGGTGTGTTCAACACTTAGCTGTGAGCTATATGCATCCCAGGATAGACTGAATGGGGCCCAACACAGAATCAAAAGCTTACTTAAAACAGTGTGAGATACTCTTGTGGGGTTTTTGTAACTTGATTATGTAGTCTTGAATATGAATTCTGTAGATGTAACATCAAAAACCTGGATGCTGGATACGGCTGTTGGTGCCTACACACGGGGAATTATAGACCCATAGATAACTGGATGAATGTGTCCCCATGTGCCGGGCAGAACCTATACCTTACCCCTAAGCTTTCTTGCATTTTTCCATTGCATCCTTTCCTAAAGTGGAGACTGAGGGTCCATGGACTCCTAAAATTTAACTTTAAGAGGCAAGGATGGATCCTCATTTGATAAACCAACCCAGATTGAGATGACTCCATCCCCTTCCCTCTATACTTTCACCGACACATTTATCCACATCTATCCCTGTGTCCTGTCCTGAGTGA
Organism: Peromyscus californicus insignis; assembly: GCF_007827085.1. NCBI lineage: Eukaryota > Metazoa > Chordata > Mammalia > Rodentia > Cricetidae > Peromyscus > Peromyscus californicus. The sequence goes on from NW_026294436.1 coordinate 7,649,471, forward strand.
ACCATCCTACACACACACACACACACACACACACACACACACACACACACACACACACACACAGAGACAGAGACACACACAGAGAGACAGAGAGACACAGAGACACAGAGAGAGATCTTACTGAGCCTGTAGGTGTACTCCCCAACAGTCCCCTTTGGGAAGGAGCCCACAGGGCCCTGGCCTGCCACCACCAGTCACTGCCATCTCTATTCCAGGCATGTGGGGCTCCTTTAGCTCTTGGAATCCTCCAAAGACCCTCCAGTGATTTTAGCTCAAAGGAAGCCTTTGATGTCCTAGATGACAAAGCCAGGCATCATCGAGGCCGCTGTGCGGTAAGGACGGCTCCCGGCAGACAGCACAGGAGGGGCAGCTGCCTGGCTGTCAGCACTCCTGGCCCTCTGAAGTAGTTTGTCTCAGCTCCATGTGGACGTCTTTGTTGTCATAGCTGCTGTTTCCTGGTGTCTCTAGGTTTTCCTTGGGGATGTGCCGATCCCCAGGCCAGCTCAACCCTGTTCAGATGTGACAAGGAGGAAGAACAGACTCCAGGTTGGCTTGGGAATATAAAAGCCCTACTTTGTCCACAGATGCCCTGGGCTCCCATATCCCAGGAAAAGCCCTCTGCCTGACCCAGGAGGCTAGTCCTCTGATCTCTGGAGACTGAGGTGGAGAGCTTTGCATATGGGGCCTTTGCATGTTCTGGTTCTAAAGTCACCTCTACTCTTCCAGAGATGAATATCTTTGGCTACACTCAGTCTTGTTATCTGTAAAATGGGGATGATGATGATGATGATGATGATGATGGTGATGGTGATTACTATGATGATGACAATGCCCACCTACAAGGTTGCTGTGAAAGATGGATAGAGCAGCATAATTCTGGCCCAGCCCCAGGCACAAAGAGGATCCCAATAAGGAGCAATACCCACCTCCTTCCTGTTCCATCTTTTTCATAACTTAGGGCCTCTCCATCTGCTCCGGTTTTCATTCTGTTGCTGTGATAAAGCACTCTGACCGAAATCAACTTAGGGAGGAAGGGATTATTCCATCTTATGCTTCCAGGCCAGCGTACACCATTGAGGGAAGTCAGGGCAGGAACTCAATGGAGGAACCTGGAGGCAGGAACTGAAGCAGAGGCCGTGGAGGAGTGCTGCCTACTGGCTTGTTTCTCATGGCTTGCTCAGCCTGTTTTCACATACAACCCAGCACTACCTGCCCAGGGATAGTAGTGCCCACAGTGAGCTGGGTCCTTCCACATCCACCAGTAATTTAAAAAAAAAATATCTACCTCCAGGTCTATGGAGACATTTTCTCAATTGAGAGTCGCTTTTTTTTTTTTTTTTTTTTTTTGATTTTTCGAGACAGGGTTTCTCTGTGTAGCTTTGCGCCTTTTCCTGGAACTCACTTGGTAGCCTAGGCTGGCCTCGAACTCACAGAGATCCGCCTGGCTCTGCCTCCCGAGTGCTGGGATTAAAGGCATGCGCAACCACCGCCCGGTGAGAGTCGCTTTTTTAATGACTCTAGCTTGTGTCAAGTTCACTCAAAACTAACCGACATACTTGGGGATCACTGGCTAGCCAGCGCAGCCTGCTTGGTGAGCCCCAGGCCAGTGACAGACCGTGTGTCAATAACAAGAAAAGGTGGCAGCCCCTGAAGTTATGCTCAGTTATGGGTTAAGTTACAAGAGATCGCTGGCAAGAAGCCTGCCATAGGCCATACAGGTTACTTTCAACCCATCATAGCAACATACATTCACAGCGTACAGAACGACATCCCACAGCACCGCCCCCTGCTGGAGGGCCATGGACTCGGACATCACCTGGAGCGCTCAGCTTCTCTTTCTCTCCCCTTTCTCCACACATACTTGCTCACTGTAGGGGTGCCTGGCGGCCTGCACCCACCCATGATGTGCTGTGGCAGGCTGGCCTCTGCCCACACAGACTTTCTAATGGCCACTTACAGCAAAAGGAAGTGGTACAATTAATTTCAATAATATACATCCAACGAGGTGTCTTGGCATGTGATCACTGTGTAATAACTTGATGCTATATTTTGTCTTCTGCTTCTGTGCAACGTCTCCAGATGCCGGTGTGTGTGTTATAGCTTTAACACATACCAGTTTTAAGGGCACCCTCTGAGGGTCTGGGCTGTGCAAGAAGCATGTGTGGAACTCCTGCTTTCCATGGTGGCCCTTTTATCAGCTCACCTGTCAGTGACTGCTTTGAATAATGCAAGAGGTCCTCTTCTTAGGACAGTGGCTGTCAACTTTCCTAATGCTGCGACCCTTTAATACAGTTCCTTATGTTGTGGTGACGCCCAATCATAAAATCATTTTTGTTGCTACTTCAGAAATGTAATTTTGCTACTGTTACGAATCATAATGTAGACATCTGATATGCAGGATATCTGACATGTAACCCCTGTGAAAGGGTCGTTTGACCCCCCCAAAGGAGTTGTGACCCACAGGTTGAGAACAGCTGTCTTAGGACCTTCCCACCACCATCCGGTCCTCCTGCTGAAACATTTATGTGCCATCACCCCGAGAAATGTGGCAGTCACATCACTGGATAAGTGGGGCAAATGTGTCCATGGGAAAGGCGTGTGCCCGTCATCTGATGCTGGCACCTGGCTGTGCCCAGATAGAGTCATAACGAGTCACCAGAGGGCCAGGAGCAAGGGGGACAGGCGGGAGATGAACAGTGATGAGAGAGCCTGTGGTGAAAGGCCAGGAGCACAGAGCCATCTGGGCTGAGGGAGGAAGACAGTAGTGAGGGCGGCAAGACCGTCAGGGGTCCAGGAGGCTATGGGGACTGGCTCCAGGGCCAGGGCAGGGAAAGGAGGTCTCAGAGTAGGAGAAAGGATGGGCTAGAAAGCCACCCCCTCGTAAAGGTGGGCCCCTCCCGAGGTTTGTATAGGGTGTGGAGAGGTGAGAGAGCTTCCCACGGGATGTGTCTTTTGGAATCTAGAAAATGAGCAAGGTAGGGTTCTGCTCCCGTCACATTTCTGTTGGGTAGGTTATGAGTCTCTTATAAAAGTCCAGCACACGGAGCAGTATTTATGCTCTCCTGGCCTTGGAAATGGGAGGTGGGGCAGGCAGGCTGGTCTGTGGACATCACCTCTGACCTGGTTTCTGTAAATGGTGAGACCTCACTGGGAGGTATACTACTGGGACCATGAAGGAGTCAACTCCTTTGTATACCTCACTTTGGGGTAAACTGGGACCATCTTTTCAGCCTGAACTCTTCTTACAAGCCCCTGTTCTTGCCTGCCCCAGATCCTCCCAGCTCTGTGGAGCTTATTTCCCCAATCTCTCTCGACCCTTGACTCCACTCTTTCAGTCTCTACGGTCTTTAGCTTGTCCTCCTTTCCTCCATTCCTCTCCCTCCCTTTCCCGTACTGGGAATTGAACCCAGGGCCTTTTGCATACTAGGCAAGCATTCTGCCACTGAGCTACACTCCCAGGATTCCTCCTTTTGGTTTGGTTTCTGAAACAGGAGCCTCCAACTTGCCATGTCATCAAGGATGACGTCCAACTTTTGACCCCCCTGTTCCTGAGTGCTGAGCTTACAGGTGTGAACCACCACTCCTGATTTGTGTAGTGCTGGGATGGGACCCAGGGCTTTTTGCATCTAGGCGAGTGCTCCCCCAACTTCCCCGCCCCTCCAGCCCCTCAGCACTCTTAACTTTTTATCTTGAGACTCAATTTCCCTGCCTGTTCTTGAATCCAGGAACTGTTCTCTGTAGCCCAGAATGGCCTTGATTTTTACATTTTTCTTGCCTCAGCCTCCTAAGCCCCTAGGATTGCAGACCTGGGCCACCCTTCCCAACTTTCTCTCTGCTTTAGTGCTTATCTCTGTGTCCCAGCTTTGGATTAAATCACTCTCTCCTCAGCCTTTGGGACTTCGTGGTCCATTGGTGTGGCTGTCAGCTCCTCTGACTTTCCCCGGACTGCCAGTGGGTAAGAAAATTGGTTCTGGGTCTCCTCTCTGATTGTCTTCGCGAGAGTGACAGTGTCAGGGAGAGTGATCTATGGCAGGCCTAGGAAAAAGATTCAAATCTAGAGACCGCTGGCCTGGGACAGCCATTCTTTCCAGCCATCTGACGCATGCTCGCTGAGCACCAAACCCGGACCTACCGCACAGCATCCCAGATGACTGGTTACGCCTCCGTGGATGGGTTTTGGCTAATGGGCTAATGAATCAGGATCGTCCGAATGCTTCCTCCAGCACTGGTGCCCAAATGCCAGGCAGTTCTGTTCATGGACTCTGCGGGTAATGATCCCTTCCGAAAATCATAATCCATCAATCTCACCTCTCCACACCATCCATCAATGTTCTGGAATCTGCGGCTGTGTTCCCGTTCCAGGAGTTTTCAATCACTTTTCTTTTCCCCTGTGATGGCAGAACAGTGCGCTGACACTGGGAAATTGTGTTTTGACATGAAATCATTATGTGTTTTAAAACCTCTCCTTCAACATTGGGCTTTTCCTGCCTCCTGCTCTGCCCTGGCTCATCCCTACTGTGAATGTGGTGGGAGCCCTGTTCCTTTGTTGAGCCCCGGGACACAGGGAAGGGATGCCTCCTGCCTATTTTACTGCACCACTACCACACTCTAACTAATTTGTCTCCTCCAATCAGGGACCTGCTAGTCTATTTCCTCCAGCCTGTTAAGAGATTGGAGGGAGGGGGAGAGAGGAGGCATGAGGTTCCTGAACATCCAAGTCACATCTTCAAGTAGGTATGACTTTAACTGAGGGGGAACAGCAGTCAAGTGACCAGTGCGTGGAGGAACATGGGGTGGGGTGGGGGATGAGCTGCTTGAGTGCACTGATGCTTTCCTGAAGCCCCTGCACCACCAGGGAGGGCGGATCTGGAGGAGGATGCCTGCTGCCCGCCATGTCCCAGCTCCACCGTGGTGGTGCTAATAACTTTTTCTTTTCTTTTCTTTTCTCTTCTCTTCTTTTCTTTTTGGTTTTTCGAGACAGGGTTTCTCTGTGTAGCTTTGTGCCTTTCCTGGAACTCATTCTGTAGCCCAGGCTGGCCTCGAACTCACAGAGATCCTCCTGGCTCTGCCTCCTGAGTGCTGGGATTAAAGGTTTTTTTGAGGTATATTCCACCGTGGCACTTGTCTAACTTCTAGGAAATCATGAATTCAATCCCCAGTGCCACATAAGGCTGGATGTGGTGGTGCACACCTGTAATCCAAGCACCAGAGAGGCAGAGGCAGGAGGATCAGAAGGTCAAGGTCATCTTCAACTATACAGTGAGTTTGAGGCCAGCCTGGGCTTCATGGGATTCTATTTCAAAAATGCAAATAACAAAGATTCTGGAGTTTATATATATATGTACGTGTGTGTGTGTGTGTGTGTGTGTGTGTGTGTGTGTGTGTGTGTACAACATGTGTGTGTGGTGTATGCACATGTGTGTGTAAGGGAATGTGCACAGGCAGAGACCAGAGAAGGACACTGGGCACCTTGCTCAGTCACTCTCTACCCTCTCTCCTTGAGACAGGGCTCCTCACTGAACCTGGAGCAGGACTGGCAGAAAGCGAGCCACGGTGATTCCCCTGTCTCCGACTTCCCGCAGGACAGGGGTTACGGTCGTGTGTGAAGTTGCACCCAGCTTTTTACAAAGGTGCTGGTAATTCCTGCTCCTGTCCTCAAGCAGCACTCTTACCTGTGGAACCATTTCCTCAGCCCCTCAGTCAGAGACATGAACTTTTCATCCAGTGATGCCTTAAATGCATTCCAGTTACTGACCTGGTGTCAGTCAAGGAGTGGGGCTTAGAGAAAGGTGAACAGAGCTGGGCTTCTGGGAAAGGACTGTGTGTCAATTCAGTATCTTTCTCAATGTGTTTGTTTCCATGGGAAATATTCTAAGTAATTGTTATATTATTATTATTATTATTATTGTTGTTGTTGTTGTTGTTGTTATTATTTGGTTTTTTGAGACAGAGTTTCTCTGTGTAGTTTTGTGCCTTTCCTGGAACTCACTCTGTAGACCAGGCTGGCCTCGAACTCACTGAGATCCTCCTGCCTCTGCCTCCCAAGTGCTGGGATTAAAGGAATGCGCCACAACTGCCCGGCCTAAGTAATTCTAAATATCTGTGCTCTGCCAAATCTAGGCCTTTATGCTCCCAAGTGTGCGATTGGACTGTATTTGGAGTCCTTCCTCTCCTTCTACCTTTATGTGGGTACACTGGGATTGTACAGCAAGCCCCTTTACCCACTGAACCATCTTGTCACCCTACTTGGCTGTATTTGGGAAATTCAGCACCATATCACAGTGTCCTACCGTTTGGTGAGGAAAGTGAGCCCTGGTCTCTCACTAGTGGCATCTTTTGGAGCAAATTACTAAACTTTTTGAGCCTCAGCTTTCTAATCTGGGAAAAGGAACCATCAAACTATTTCTACAGCGTTTGATGTGAGAAGTAAAGATGGCAGATGTTCTCCTGGGGTCTACAGATGTGCATCAGTGATAGTCCTGGCAATCATTACAGAGAAATGATTCTTGCTGAGGAGCACTGAGTTGTAGAAGTCTTCAGAGGTGCTCGGTTTAAAGCAGAATAGATGCCGTTGAGTTAGTTTCTGCCAAACAACAATAGCTTACACCATAGGTGATGGATGTTGTGAGCAGACTCCCAGTGTTCCCATCCAGCTGGAGGGATGATGTCTCCCCATGTTAAATTGCCTTCTCTTTCTTTCCTTCCTAGAATAAATGGACCCTTGGCCAATGGTCAGACTGAAAGTCAAATTACTGTGATTTCCAGTTCAAGTTCCTTTGGGGGATGGTGGCTGCTTTCTCCTTTTCTTCTGGGCTTGGAGGTGCCCTGGTTGCCCCTCTGTGCAGTGAGAGGCTGATGCCATACCCAGACAGACTCCCGATGCTCTCCTTCCAGAGACCCTCTTGGCTTCAGGCAATGTCTTCTTCCAGGGTTTTAACTTGTTTCTACATTTGACTGAGAGTCTCAGCTCAGCTCTGTTCTCCCATAAAACCTATCTATCTTAATCTTAAAAAAAAAAAAAAGACTGTACATGAGTGTGTGTGTGTGTGTGTGTGTGTGTGTGTGTGTGTGTACATGTGTACACAGGTAGCCATGAAGACCTGAAGAGGGTGTCAGATCCCCTGAAGCTGGAGTTACAAGCAGTTGTGAGCTGTCCAACACAAGTGCTGGGACCTGAACTCAGATCTTCTGTAAGAGTAAAATAAATACTCTTAACCACTGAGCCATCTCTCCAGCATCCCAAATCCATGACTTAAATATATATGTATATATATAATTTAAATTTTATTTCATTTTTTTACTTTTATGCATGTTCTCTTTGCATGTGAATCACATGAGTGGCTGGTGCCCAACGAGGGCATCAGATCCCCTGGAACTGAAGTTCTGAATGGTTGTGATCCACCACGTGAGTGTAGGGGAACTGAACTTGGGTCCTCTGTGAGAGCAGCCTGTGTTAATTACTGCTGAGCCATCCCCCCAGCTCTCTCATCCATGTCCAGATTGGGTCCACCCTGATGACCTCGTCAAGTTAGGATACATAAGGAACAGAGAAGTACTCTCTGCCTTCCTTACCTCTTTCAGAGTGATGGCCCCTCGGCTTTCCCAAGTCTTCGGGTGTCAGTACCATTCTTCCCCCACCCTGAGGAGGTCACTTCTCCTTTTGCAGGGGAAACCTGCGGAACTGTTCCTCTCCTGGCCCTCCTCTGTGATGGGCAGTGAGATCCAACCATCACAGGCGCCCCCATGGTGCTGGCCATGGTGCTGAATCAAGGATGGGCTTCCAAAGCCGTCTCGAGAATCCAGGCAGGTGGTGGGCGAAGCTGGCACCACAGGTATCTCCTCTTCTGGGCAGCAACGGTAGGACTCGAGTTTCCTGCCCCAGTGCTGGGGGTGCTGAGTCTTCCGGTCAGCCCAGAGACATGCTGAGGATCCAGTGTTGAGTTGGTGAGAAGCTTGGACTTAGAAACTGGTTGTGGGATGGCCTGTGAGGGGAGACGAAACAACCCTGTATGTAGGGGTCTGTTCTTCTGGGGCAGAATGGTTGTTGAGCTCCTTGTGGAAAGGTCCCACCTGAGGGCGAATGACAGGCGAATGACAGGGAGTTCAGTCAGGAAGTCTGTCTGTGATGGGGGTGCTCAGGAAGGGGGTGCGGCTGGAGAGTTCACAGGATCCCTCATGGAAGCCTTCCTCTCCATGGCACTCTTTTAATTCACTGGGCCCTGGTTCCACAATTTCCGCAGTCTGACTTCATCATGGCACCTCCTTTAGGTGGGCACTCGCTGGGGAGCAGACTATGTCTCTTGAAGGGGAAGGATTTGTCCAAGATCACATGCCTTGAAAAGGAGCAGCTAGAACTGCTTGGCTGTTTACAAAGCATGTCCCCTCACCCCACTTTTCACAGTCTCTCTATGCCACAGGGGAAGAAGTGAGTGAGAGTAATGGAGGCAGAGGCCCCATGTTGGAGATAAGACCAAGACGTGGAGGGTTAGGCGGTGGGTGCTGGCAGCGGTGGTCACAGCCCTGCTGAGGGACTGAGCCTCATGACAAATTCCTTCTGCCATGTGCCTGTTGCCTCCTGTCTGTCACCCGCCTCTTGGTGCCTTCGTAATAGGAAGGCTGTGTGCTTTGGCTGGGCATGAAACACTCAAGGGCAGATGCCAACCCTGGGCATGGCCTCACAAAGCAGAAACTGAGACTGCAGTAAAGAGGGGTTCTGGAGAAGGCTCTTGGGAATTTCAGGATTCTTGGAGGGGTCCGGGAAAAGGGAGAGTTTTCCTTGAGGGGTCCCAGGAGGTGACACCCCCTCCCCATCTACCTACATGAAAGAGGAGGCTTCAGGGTGCCCAAGGGAGGCCCCTGCTCTGCTTTGTCATGGGAACTAACCGCCCCAGCATTTTAGTCAAACCGCCAGGAGGGCCACCTGCTTTCTAGTTCAATGAGGCCCCCTGGGGAAGGAACTTTAAAAAGGTTTCAAATCATAACAATGCTTTCAGCTGCTCAAACCCACAACTGTTTTCCTCCCCTCCATCACAGCAAGGGCACACGCAGAGATGAGTAACATTGAGAAAATGCCTGTTTCTGCCTGTCAGACAAAGCGGGGACAATTAACCCTTCAATCTCCCGCCATAGGGGAATCTTTAGATTACAGCTCCTGTAGTCACTTCACATTTTTTTCTGTCTCTCTAGAGACATCAGGTTCCTGGGAGCTGGGGCATGTTTGTTTTTCTGTCCAATGTATCTGCTGTGAGCCATCCCCCATCACTCCAGGGCTATGTGCTTGGCCGTACTGCGAACCCCTTGCTTGATTTCTGCAGGGGCCTCTTTGGACAGCCCCCTCACTTCCCAGCATGACCTTTCCTCAGCTCAGGTTGCCTCTTCTAAGCCATCCTTGAACACTTCCTCTAGTGTCCATATCACCATTTCCCCTGGGGAATGTCCCTTCCCCGGCACAGAAGAAACCATTTCTGGGGGTGAGCACCAGGACCCACCACTGTGGTGCTCCCTTGGCGCTGGCCGTGGTGCTGAACCCAGTCATGGGCAAGCTAGATCTTTCCCTGGGAATTGCAGAGGATGAGGGGAACCTGGTGCCACAGGCATATCTATCTGCTCTTCTAGGGCAGCAATGGCAGTTCTCTGGGTGACAACAGCTGCAGAACCATGTCCCCCGGAACAGTCGGGGACAGGTCAGGGTTGTTGTTTGGCAGCGTCCAAATTCCACTCTGGGACCCCATTGAGGAAGCTGTGGGCTATCTGATTCATTCAGAAAACTCTGTCACATTCAGAATGGATAGAAGGGAGTCTTCTGACTACAACCGAGAACTTTGGCCAACACAGATGGCACCCCAGGGATCTGGATGCTGCTGCATTCCATACCAGGTGTACCTTCAACCTTCCCAGACATCCGAGACAGCAAGCTGCTTCAATTTCTTATGTGATGGAGAGAGGCCTGCTTGCCTGCTTCTGGGACCGGTGTCTGTAATGTGCTTGTGGACCTGAGTTCAACATCCCCCCCCCCCATCGTGTTAAATAAGCTGGGTGTGGTGGCTTGTGGGTGCTGTAGTCTTCATGCTGGGGAGACAGAGACAGGCAGATCCCTGGGGCTCATTGGCTCGCCAACCTAGCCTACTTGGTGAGTTCTAGACAAGTGATAGATCCTGCCTCAAAGCAAGGTGGACAGGGTTTAAGGAACTGTAGCTGAGATTGTCCTTCATGTGTACCTGCACACACAGGCACAGCACATACACACCTCCTCCCCATCAAGGATGTGCTTCTGAAGTTTGTGACCCAACATATTCTGGACAGCAGGGCCACTCTTAGCATATCCTAGAGAAGTTCCAGCTCCTTCAGATGGCATCACCGCTTCCAAACCCTTCCCATTGCTTGTGTTGCTCCCACACAAGTTGCTGCTGGAAGGCTCTCCTCCCCACTCCTCCCTGCTCCCATGGTCAAGCTCACAGGCTTTTCCAGCCAGGCAGCAGGGATAGCTCCTCCCCCAAACCCCAAGACTGATGTAACTGAAGCCATTCATTCCTTCATTCTCTTTATGTATTCAGAGCGATATGATGGGTGAGGGCACAACAGGATTAGACCCACAAAGGGGATCACTCTGTGTTATACTGTACACTTGACCTTACACATGATACCAGAGTTGTTAGGGTCAGAGAATGGGCCCTGCAGCCCTAACAAGTCATGTTGGGTTACCATCCCCAACAGGGTAATTAAAGATACTAGTCATAGTGAAAACCAGAGAAAGAGTGATTCACTGTGGCTACATGGGGAAGAGAAGCATAGAGGTCCAGTGACTCTGGAAAATCCATGTTTAGGGTCCTGACACGAGGTTCAGGTTTAAACAGAGGGTAAGAGTTGTGCAGAGCCAAACAATCCTGACCAAGGTGTGGCCCTATCCATCACTGACCCATCAATATCCGGGCTCCAGTCTCTCCTGCAAGGTGTTCTGACAAGTTGTCAGAACTGTGTGAACTATTCCTGGAAGACAAGCTCCCTCTCTGGCTGGCACCAGGCAACAGCCTTCTCCTCCTCCTGGCACGAGACTTCTGGGGAAGTTTCAATTCCTTGAAGTCTGTTGTCTCAATAGTCTGAGAGTAGAAGGCACTGCACAGGTGTTTCTCTTTAGCATGTTTCTACCCCTGCCAGGGTGGTTACGTAGAGGAGCAGGGAATTCCTGGCCACCTCTATAACAGGTTCCTCAGCTGCACCTACTGACTCCACTTGTCACAACTCACAAGGAAGAGTTCCAGTACTGTCATTTTGCAGTTGTGGGATTGGAGGTGCTGGGAGTATAACTAACTCCCCCAGGGTCACATCACTCTGGGGTGGTAGAATCCTTTCCACCCATGCTCTTTCCTGATTGACTATGCATAGGGTCTGGTCTGTATTGTTAAAGGGGCAGCATTCATAGCTGGCACCTGAGAGGTTCCCCTTAATAGGAGAGTAGCTGCTGTTCTCAACCTAGTAGAGAGCCTTGGGTGTGGACCTTGTGCAAACTGGTTGTTTTAGGAGAGGTGAAAACGTATGAAGTGTATGTAGTCTCTGACATCAGGCAGTCATCAGCAGAGAGAAGAGGGCAGGCAGTCAGAGCTCCCTAACTCAAGATGCTGAGAACTAGTAGAAGCCAGAGGGAAAGACAATGACTCTGAACCCAGGAGTCCTCCACTGCGCCTTAAAGGTCACTTGGGATAGGATGAGTGATGAAGACAAGTCAGACGGATGAGCCCAGGTGGCCAGAAGCTGGGGAGTCAGAGAAGACAGCAACAGTCATAGGTTACTCCCTCTCACTTCCCTCACTGATATGAAAACTTCTTGGTAAGAACTTGGATACATTTTAAAGAATAAAACACCAGTAATGTGGTAGGAAATTAAAAGCTGGATAAAGCTACATTAAGATTAAAATAAAGGGAACCGGAGAGATGGCTCATTGGTTAAGAGTGCTTGCTGCTCTTCCAGAGAGTATCCATACCAGGTGGCTCCTATATAACTATAGCCTATAACTCCAGCTCCAGGGATCTGATACCCTCTTCCAGCCTCCTCAAGCACTCATAAGTACACACATACACACCTAATTATAACATACAAATCACTTTCTAAAAAAATGTAGCGTGAATCTTAAAAGTTCCTATTAATAAAAACAAACCCAGAGCCAGGTATTGGGGTGAACGCTGAATGATCAGAGAAACAGAACAAGCCACAGCCACCTCACCTTGCCAGTTCCCCAGCTGATCCTGTTTCCTCAGACTGGAAGCCTCTGAGTCCTCATCCAGAATGAACTGTTGCTCAAAAGCCTAAAAGCTTATCCAGGTTCTAGTTCCTGGTCCTCACGCCTTAAATACCTTTCTGCTTTTTGCCATCACTTCCTGGGATTAAAGGCATGTGTCACCATGCCTGACTGTTTCCAGTGTGGCCTTGAACTCACAGAGATCCAGATGGATCTCTGCCTTCAAAATGCTAGGATTAAAGGTGTGTGTGCCACCATTTTCTGGCCTCTATATCTAGTGGCTGTTCTGTTCTCTGACCCCAGATAAGTTTATTAGGGTGCACGATATTTTGGGGAACATAATATCACCACAAAAAAGGTTAACATAAAGGATATTAGTTGGCAGAGAGAGACTGGAAGTTTTTCCTCTCCTGGGCTTTGTATGAGGAACAAAATGTGTCCCTTTCTTATGCATCTGCAGAGAGTGGGATTTTCTTGCCCATTCTCTGTCAATCATATGTAGCCTTTGGAGGTCTGGGGTGTGTGTGGTTTCCAGTCTTTTTTTTTTTTTTTTTTTTCTATTATTGACCTCTTTCATATATTGATGTTCCTCTCTCCCTGTCCTATTCTTTTTGTTTAACTTTTGGTAATTCATATATGTATGCAATGCATTGTGAACATATCCACCCATTACCCCCTCTTATGGCCCCTCCCACTCACACAGACCCCTTTCCTCTTCCCCACGCGCCCCTCCCACCCTTGTGTCTTACTTTTTTGGGCAGATCTTACGCAGATAGCCATAGCTGCTGTATATCGATGATTATGTTAGCTGTGTTGTATCCAGAAGGCAGGGTTTCACAGGACTCCTTTTTCTAGCTCATACAAACGTTCTGCCCCCTTTTCTGTGATGTTCTCTTGACCTTGGATATTGCTTGAGTTTTCCTGCCTGGCCCACAGTCAGGGCAAATCTCTCTCACCTGCCAGTCCTGACACAACTGCTCAGACCCGACCAAGTAAACACAGACACTTATATTGGTTACAAACTGTATGGCCGTGGCAGGCTTCTTGCTAACTGTTCTTACAGCTTAAATTAATCCATTTCTATTAATCTATACCTTGCCACATGACTCGCGGCTTACCGGCATCTTCACATGCTGTTTCTCATGTGAGATCGTGGCGGCTGGCAGTGTCTCTCTGACTCAGCCTTCCACTTCCCAGCTTTGTTCTCCTCCTTGTCCCGCCTATACTTCCTGCCTAGCCAATGGCCAATCAGTGTTTTATTGATTGACTAATCAGCAACACATTTGCCATACAGACCATCCCACAGCACTTGAAGGAAATGATATGGCTGTTCTTTCTAGGAGTTAGCACTCAACAGTCATTTACTCTCAACATTTTGACCAGTTATGAGTCTCTGCATTAATTGTTGTCCACTGCAAAAAGTGGCCAGGACAGACAGTGGCATGGGTCTAAGGGTAGAAAGATAAATGCTTAGAAGGCAGACAATGGCATGGGTCTAAGGGTGTACACATAAATGCTTAGAAGGCAGACAGTGGCACGGGTCTAAGGGTGTACACATAAATGCTTAGAAGGCAGACAGTGGCATGGGTCTAAGGGTGTACACATACATGCTTAGAAGGTAGCTGGGTTACAATCTATTTAGCTTAGCATCAGTAGCAAGTTCTGCCCTAGAGCCTGTGACATTCCTCAGCTGTATGTTCTCTCCCAGGTTTAGAGTACCAGCATGCATTCCTTCCTATGGAGCAGGCCTCACTCACGTCTAATTAGAAAGTGGTTGATTGTCCTGTGGTGGTTTGAAAGAAAATGCCCCCCAAAGGGAGTAGCACTATTAGGAGGTGTGGCCTTGTTGGAGTAGGTGTGGCCTTGTTGGAGTAGGTGTGGCCTTGTTGGAGTAGGTGTGGTATCGTTGGAGGAAATGTGTCAGGTGGAAGTGAGCTTTGAGGTCTCATATGTGCTCAAGCCACGCCCAGTGAGACAGTTCACTTCCTGTTGCCTGCAAGATGTAGAACTCTCAGCTCCTCCAGCACCACGTCTGCCTGCACACTGCCATGCCCATCCTGATAATGGACTGAACCTCTGAACTGTAAGCTGCCCAATTATAGGTTTTTCCTTTATAAGAGTTGCCATGGTCATGGTGTCTTTTCACAGCAATAAAAACCCTGACTAAGAGAGAAGTTGGTGCCAGGGACTGGGATATTGCTGTGATAGGTCAGACCATGTTTTTGTTTGGAGTAATATGGACTTTAGGTTAGGAAATTAAAGCAGTGAAATGCTTTAATTGCTGCTTAATGGGCCATGCCAGTAGGAACCTAGAAGACAGTGGTGCTAAGAGTGATTTGAACTGTGGGAAACTGGCTCAAGAGGCTTTAGAGGAGAAGGATTCTAGTATGCTGCCTAGAAATCTTTCTTGTGATATTTTGGTGAAGAAAGTAGCTGCTTTTTGCCCTTGTTTGAAAAGTATGCCTGAGGGTAAAGTGAAGAGTTTTGGATTAATTCCATTGGCAGAGGAAATCTCAAAACAGCCTAGTATAGACTTTGTTGGAATACCAGGAAGTAGAATGAAACCAAGTCCAGTGTTCAAGGAGATGAACAGATTAAGAAATGGAATAAGGGAGTGGTGACCTCAGGGCAAGATCTCACCCAGCTAAGTTTCCAATTTTTGAAAAAGAATTAAAGAAAAGCTTAGAGCCTGGTGTGATGGTGCATACCTGATAATCCCAGCACTGGGAAGGCAGAGGCAGGTGGATCTCTGAGTTTGAGGTCAGCCTGGTTTACAGATTCAGTTTCAGGACAGCCAAGCTTAGGCAGTGAAGGAAACCATGGGCAACAGAAAGCTGGTGAAGATGTGATTGAACAAGGGGGTCATGTTCCAGCCCCAGCAAGCAGCAGAACTTCAGCAACATGGTTCTGGCTTTAGAGTCAAGGATAAAAGAGAGGAATTATGAAATATTTCTCTGTGACTAAGGAAAGTCACTGAGGCCAGTCATGTGTCAGGGGTGTCCCTGAAAGGAGGTCTAGAGAGGCCATTTCATGAAGCTGTGAAGTTGAATCCTGGATTGCCTTGGAGACTCCAAGATGTTAGAGATGCCAGAGTCGTGAGATACCTGCCAGGGAGAGCTGCTAACAGGGAGTAGAACCAGCCCAAGAGAAAGAAGTGTGTTGTAGTCAACAAAGCTGGATGGAGTTGGAGATCTGAAGAATGTTTTGACATCAGAAATGGAAATGTAGAGTTTGGAGTTTGCCCAGCTGGTTTTTGGTCTTGCTTTGGTCCAGTATTTCCTCACTATGCTCCCTTCCCTATGTTTTAGAATGGTAATGTATATCCTGTACCACTGTATGCTGGAAGTGTGTGATCTGTTTTTTGATTTTTATTTTGTTGGAGGATTACAGTTAAGAGATTGCATGAATCTTAGAAGAGACTTTGAACTTTAGACTTTTAAATAAGTTTGAGACTGTGATAGACTATGGGGACTTTTGAAGTTGGACTGAATGCATTTTTGCATTATGATATGGCTACAAGCCTTTAGAGGCCAGGGAGTGGAATGTAGTGGTTTGAAAGAAAATGGCCTCCAAAGGGAGTGGCACTATTAGGAAGTGTGGCCTTGTTGGAGTAGGTGTTGTCTTGTTAGAGGAAGTGTGTCACTATGGAAGTGGGCTTTGAGATCAAGCCACACCCAGTGAGACAGTCACTTCCTGTTGCCTGCAAGATGTAGAACTCTCAGCTGCTCCAGCACCATGTCTGCCTGCACACTGCCATGCCCATCCTGATAATGGACTGAACCTCTGAACTGTAAGAGTTGCTGTGGTCATGGTGTCTCTTCACAGCAATGGAAACCTAACTAAGACAGCCCTCAACCAGTTGTGCCACTGTCCACTCACGGGAGCATCTTGCCTGGCAGGTCAGTGTTGCAGTACTCAGGACCCACAACTGGGTAAGACCACCGATGCCTTCTCTCTTCCAGCAGCTGCCATAGCAACTTCGAGCACCGTGAAGACTAGCCAGCAGGGTAGAGACTTCCAGGTTCGTTCTGGCTTGGTTTTGGTGTGCTGCATCCCTCCTGCTACAATAAGTGCTAGATTGTCGTAGGGGATTAACAATGAGGTTTAGAGCTCACCTCACATCAGAGGGGTGCTCAGTGGGTGACAGATGCTATAGATGACTAAAGTGACTGTGAGGGCTCTGCTTGGTTGTCAACTTGACGACATCTGGAATTAACTAAAACCCAAACTACTGGGCATATCTGTGAGGGATTTATTTTCTTAATTAAGTCCTTTGAAGTAGGAAGACCTACTTCTAATCCAAACCTTTGAGGTGGGAAGATCCACCTTTAATCCCTTCTGCTGGCAGCCTTTATAAAGACATGGAATAAGGAAGTTCCAAACAAGCTTTTAGCCTGCTGGTTCTTATTCTCATGGATAAGTCCATTCCTCCACTGGCATTAGAGTCTACTTCTTCAGGACTCGAGCACATACTGAAGACCAGCTGAGACACGCAGCCTTATGGACTGAACAGCTACTGGATTCTTGGACCTTCCATTGATAGACAGTCATTGTTGGGCTAGCTGGACCAGAGCCTTTAAGTCATTCTAATAAATCCCCTTTCTATGTATATATAGATTTGTTCTGTAATTTCTGCTCCTCTAGCGATCCTGGGTGGACAAAAGGAAGCACTTCGCACTACAGGGAAGGACAAATGAGCTTCTTTGCTGACCCTTGGCTTCACACAATCAGAAAGGGACATCAGCTGTGACCTCTAGACTGTCTTCTCCCTAGACTCGATAAAGGGGCTTGATAGTCCTTGAGACTGAGATGATTTTTTGATGAGGTCAGTGGCCTGGTGATGGGGAGTGGGACTAGTTGACCCTGCCCAGAAAAGCTTCTTGACCTAGCAGCTCACTAGCCTGGATGGGAGTCTGGGAAGCCATAAATTTGCTGGGGGGGGGGGGGAGGTGGGGTGGGTGGTGGTCGGGGCGGAGTTCACCCAGGAATGAGTCTCGATTCTGAGACCTGAGGCCAGTGTCCTCAGCGTGCTGATGTAGATGACAGTCACTGGTAGAATATGGTAACTGGGAAGGTCTGGGTCATCATCCCTCCCTTGAACTCAAGTGTGTGGCTCCAGGAGAAGCAGGACGAGTGGCTGTTACCTGAAGCCCCAGTGAGACCGGACAGAAAGGGAAGGGAAAGCCCTTTCCTCTACAGTCTGGTTGAGGCTTCTCGCCAGCTGAGAACTGGACCTGAAGCCCCAGTGAGACCGGACAGAAAGGGAAGGGAAAGCCCCTTCCTCTACAGTCTGGTTGAGGCTTCTCGCCAGCTGAGAACTGAGAATTCCAGCACAATTAACACTCGTTATGAAAGCTGCTGACATGCAGGCTATATTCCTTTTTTACTTTCAAATAAGGATGTTAAAAGAGCAATGACCCGGCCTTTGAGAGCACATGTCTTGAGCATGGCTTCACTCTTTCCCCAGGTATTTTCAGGGACTCTTAGACGTTTAGTTTGTTTACAATAAACACAGCCTACCTCCCTGCATTGCCTGGCCCAGCCTTTAACCCCATCAGTCTCAACCCTGACAAGCACTCTCAGGATCTCACGGTGGTCCCTCCCATTCAGGTTCCTTTGCAGCCTTTCTAGGACACTAGCTTCAACCCCTGTGCAAATCCTGTACCTGACTTTGAGTAGCCCGTGCGCATGCTCTGGGGTGTGTTCTACTCTCTTTCTGAGCACCTCCCTTCCTGCTAACCCTCATGCTTGAGGCTATATTAAAATGCTTTGTACTGTCCAGTCCTGAAATTCCTTTCTGTGTTGAAGCCAAGGATTTGATTTTACCTGAGTCGAGGTCCCTAAAAGATCGAGGGAACTCCTCAGGCTGCTGTGGGTGGTGGCAGGGGACTGGTTCCATTTCTGCCCTGACGGTGGTGGTTCCTGAGCATTCCTCTAACTCAGATGTGTTATTTCCATTTGGGATGCCTGGGACTCGGAACAGCAGAGGCATTGACGGCCATGCCAGCGGCAAAGAGGAATAAAGAAATTTCTTCGCTTCCCTTCTCCTTTTCCTTATGTTGTTGCTTTGTTTTTAGAGACAGGGTCTCACTGTGGACTTGAACTTGTGATCTTCCTGCTTCAGCCCCCGAGCACTGAGATTATAGGCATGTACCATCACACTTGGCTTTTGCCCTTTTTTTGAGGATTTCTTTCTCAACAGAAGCCAGAGCTGGAGAGGAGGCAAAGCACAGCCCCACAGGTGTCTATGGAGCCACGGGGAGGGAGGGATGTGAGACTTCCAGAAGAACAAGGGGCACTTGGGGGTCCTGGAGTGTGGGTAAAGCAGTTTAAAGGAAGCCTCCCTGTGAGCTGGGGAGACAGCTCTGTCACTTGCCTTGAAACAATGACCTGAGTTGGGGCCCCAGAACTCACATTAGAAAACCTGCCGGGCCTGTTGTCTCAGCTCTGGAGAAGCAAAACTCAGTGGACCCTGGGGCTCACTGGCCAGCTAGCTTAGCTGAACTGCCAGTTTCAGGCCAATGAGAGACCCTGTCCTAAAACACAAGGTGGACGGTGCTTGACGAATGACATATAAGATATGCTCAAACACACACACGCACACACACACACACACACACACACACACACGCACACGCACACGCACACACAGAGAGAGAGAGAGAGAGAGAGAGAGAGAGAGAGAGAGAGAGAGAGAGAGAGAGAGAAGAGAAGAGATGCCTCCTTGCCAGGCTTCGCTTGGTGTGAGGCTGGGCACACAGTGGGTCGCGAACAGTCCTATCTAGCTAATGCACTGAATGAGGCCTCTCTCATTAGCTGGGAAGCACACACCGCTCCTTCCTGCATTCCAATCACAGGCAAGCCTGAGTGGAATGACAATCAAGGCTTCAGAGGCAGATGCACTCATGGTGCCTGGGCACCTCCTTTGGGAGCGCCTCTGCTGACTTCCACAGCTATCTGGGGGCAGACGCTGCTCCCCCAAGCTGGAGCTGGATTGGGTCCCTTTGCTCTGGGAGCCGCAGCACCCTTTAAGAGGGCCTGAGACCCAAAGGGAAGAATGAGCCACTTGCAGGGGTGGAGGGCGCTCTCCAGAGAATTTCGTTTGCTTTCCCGCAACAGAAACTGAAAGCCTATCCGTCTCAGAATCCCTTGGGACAATATGCCTGATCCCCTGGACTAAGGGCCGAGGAGCCCGGGAGTGTGGAGGCGGCTGAGGAGCCCAGGAGTGTGGAGGGGGCTGAGGAGTCCGAGAGACCAGAAGGGACAGCAGGAGCAGAGCAGTGGGTGGCCCTGTCTTCCTCCCGGGGAGCAGCTGCTTTTTCCTTCACTCAATTCCAGTACATTTGATTCAGAGCCACAAGTGGCTGTTCCTCTCCAAGGAAGCATTTGAATTTTAAAAAGGGACCCCAGCGAGGAAACACTTAACCCAAAGGGATGAATATTTAATGCTGGCATTTCGGGTTCTGTCAGGGGAAAGGGCTCAGAGGGGCATTTCCCAAGGGTCCCAGCCATACCTCGGTCCCTGCCGCGGTGCTCAGCCTCCAGTCAACCTTCAGAGCCCTCCGGAGGCTGCAGGGGGCAGGAGGGGCGATGGCTGAGAAGACTCCCTGCTCCCCCAAGCTTTAGGTAGGTAACTTTTTGTTCTGCGGCAGGTGTCCAAGCAGCAGCTGGCTGCAGTGTTGATGTTCTCAAAGGGTGGCCTAAGGGCCACACTGAGGCAGGATAGAAAGAAAGACCGAAAGCTGTGGGCCAGTGAGATGGCTCAGAAAGTAAAGGTACTTCCCAGGGGAGCCTGATGGCCTGAGGTGGTTCCCGGAATCCTCTTAGTCAGACCTGACTCCGCTGAGTCCTCTGACCTCCGCATACATACCATGCTTGCCCCCACGAAACACACCATGCACACACACACACACACACACACACACACACACACACACACACACACACACACAAACACACAAACACAACAACAATAATAGAAGAAGGCTGTGTTCCATGGTGCCTGTTCTGCCTCTCTGTTGGCCTTAACCACTGTCCTTCCCTTATGGCCGTTTCTTATCTCCCCACATCCACCCCCAAAATAATGATATGAGAGTTCTCAGCCAGCGTGACTGGCAGGCCCAATACCAGCCTTGGGGTCAGACAAACCCAAGTGGGTGAGATGCCCATCCTTTGGCTTGCATTGTGGTATTGGCCAACTGACTTCAGCTTGCTGAGATGTGGCTGGACTTTAGGCAGATGAAGTATATATGGAAATACACTTTATGGCTGGGGAGATGGCTCAGTGCTGGCCTTGCAAGCCCAGGGACCTTAGATCCATTCCTAGAGCCCATATAAAAAAGGCTGTCATGGCGGTGGGTGCTTGTCATCCTAGCAGTAGGGGGCAGGAGGGTCCCTGGGACTTGCTGACCAGCCAGCCTCCCCTGTTTGGTGAATTCCAGGCCAGTGAGAGGCCCTGTCTCAAAAAACAAGGTGGACAGCTTCTGAGGAATGGCAGGTGAGCTGTCTTCTGGCCCCACATGCACATACACACACACACACACACACACACACACACACACACACACACATGTCTACAAATATTTTAATTGTGGCTTTTTATTCTAGTTCTTCTCTTTTTCCCACTTTAGCCCTCCATTTTATAATATTCTATATTAATTCCAAAGGAGGACCATCTACATATCTATATAAAAATGTATTTTTTATACAGGGTCTCAAGTTTCCCAGAGCGACTTCCAACTTTCTGTATTGCCAAGGGCTGAGCATGACCTTGAACTTCTGACGCTCCTGCCTCCTAAGTGCTGAGATGACAGGTGTGCACCTCCAAGCCTGGCTTCTGCAGTGCTGTGTCTAGAACCGAGTTTCATACATGGAAGGCACTGAGTTCAGCTCCAGCTCCCTGCCCCCTCCATAGTTTCGTGTGCCTTCTCCTTGGAAAGGACAAAGCATGACTTATTTAGCAGTCCCCTTCTGATGGACACGGACACTGTTGACAATACGTCTGTGAGAAACAGTTCTGGGAAGACAGCTTTGTGTACTTGTGGTTTGGTCCAAATGTCTCATGGTTATGAGTCTGCTGACTCTCTCCTTGGGAATTTTCTCTTCTCCTTCCTCTGCCTGCTGAGGGTATCCTGTGCACTCTGCTTCCCCCAAACCCTCCGGCTCTCCTCCAGCGTCTGTCCATCTATATACAGGATACTACTCCCACCTTTTTTTTCTTTTTTTCTTTTTTTGACACGGTCTCACTACATAGTCCTAACTGGCTTGGAACTTGCTATGTAGATCAGGCTAGCCTCAGAATTATAGAGATCTGTGCACGCCTTTAATCCCAGCACTCGGGAGGCAGAGGCAGGCGGATCTTTGTGAGTTCGAGGCCAGCCTGGGCTACCAAGTGAGTTCCAGGAAAGGCGCAAAGCTACACAGAGAAACCCTGTCTCGAAAAACCAAATAAATAAATAAATAATAAAAATAAATAAATAAAAATAAAAGAATTATAGAGATCTGACTGCCTCTGCCTCCTGCATGCTGAGATGTGCTACCATGCTTGGCCTCCACTGTTTCTTTTTAATCTTTGTGTGTGTGTGTGTGTGTGTGTGTGTGTGTGTGTGTGTGTGTGTGTGTTGCCTATCCATCTTTCTTTGTGTGTGAATGCAAGTGCACACGTGCCATGGCATGAGTGTGGAGGTCAGAGAATAACCCTGGGTACTGTTTTCTCGTCCACATTTTGAAGCAGGGTGTTTGATTTGGTTTGGCCACGGTGTATGCCAGGCTAGCCAACCCAGGAGCTTCCAAGGTTCACCAACTCCATTTCCCATCGCACCCGAGGGATTCCAGAAGCATGCTGCTATGTCCAGCTTTTAAGTGGCTTCTGCATCCAGCGCAGGTCCTCGTGCTTGCACAGCAAGCTCTTTACACATGGAGCCGTCTCCCCCAGCCTCTCAGTCATATGTCTGTACGTCACGTCTCCTGAACCATGAACTTCTGGATGACAGAGGTTACAAATGTGTTCTGGCGCCACCACTTTCCACACAGTAGGGACTTTGCTTTCTTTTCCTTTTTTTTTTTTTCCCTTTCCTTTTTTGCCATCATGAATAAATGCAACACGGGTCTCTGCCCTCAGGGAACAGGTGGTCCACCAGAGGAAAGTCATGCACAAAGATAATTATCATTACAATGCCAGGCAGGAAACACTAAATGCCACCAGAGGTACAGATTAACTATTCTATTGGTGGTTCTCAGTCCTGACTGCAAATGAGTCACTTGGGGAGCTTTTAAAAACACCAGGACCTGGGTGCTGTCCTAGGAGTCTGCCTTATTTGATGTTGCATGCAGGGGCGGGGGGGGGGGGGGCGACTGGCAATTTAGAATTGACTGAGGCCACAGGTGGCAGGGTTGAGACCCGCTGCAATCCCATTCTCCTCAGGGCAATCCTGTTAATGTAAATTCTCCGGTAGCAGATCCAGATAGGGCCCGAGAAGGCACAATTTGTTCATTTTGAATTCTTTTATCTGCTTCATTGAAATGCAGGCATCCAGGACATCACAGTTTGGTTAACCACAGTTTACAGTTACGGCAACGGTCCCTTAAGAGTACAGTAGAGCTGAAAATTACCATCACTTAGTATTTTCACTATAGTTTATCTGTGTTAGGTACACAGATAAGCACATTTTGCCTGCAGAAGCATACTGTATGGCTTTGGAGCCTAGGAGCAAGAGGCTGTGCCATGCAGAGTTGTATAACGGTACCCTACAATGTTTGTGCAATGGCCAGACTGTCTGATGGTGCATTTGTCAGAGCACACCAGGCCTGGGAAAATGGCTCCACCAGGGAAGTGCTTTCTGCAGAGTGTGAGGATCCAAGTTTGGTCCCCACCTCCCATGTAAAACAGCCAAGTGTGGCAGCACATGCTTGGAACCCCAGTGCTGAGGAGGCAGAGACAGGGTATCCCCTAGAGGCCACTGACCAGCCAGTCTAGTTGAATCAGTGAGCTCCAGGCCAGTGAGAGACTGTTTCAAAAAACAAGGTGACGAATCAGAAGTTAAGAGCCCTTGGTGCTCAAGAGGACGTAAGTTTGGTTCCCAGCAGCCACATTAGACAGTTTGTAAGCCTGTGACTCCTGCTTCAGGGGTTCTGACTCCCTCTTCTGTACACATAACACATGTACACACACACACACACACACACACACACACACACACACACAGCATGAGCCTCAGGGTAGAACACACACACCGCTGTTCTATCTGGAGTGTTTTACATTCTATCGTACTGAAATTCTTGCACTGTTCAAAGCTGTGATTCTCAACAGCTACCTACTGAGTTTGCCCCGACCTCAATACCGTTAATGTCACTTACCTGTCTCACCTGTGCCAATCACATCTTTGCAGGACATGACAGCTGTCTTGTGTTCAGGGACTGTGATGACTGGTAACTCTGCTCCCTTAGTCTAAAGCTGGGTGCTAGAGTTTGGACCCTGAATGGCCGGCAAAGGACCATATAGTAACATCTTCATCCTCAGGGTGGCACCACTGGAAAGTGGGTTGGGACATTAAGGAGGTGGGGCTAAGTGAGAGGTCTTTTGGTTATTGGAGGCGTGTCCTCGAAGGGGATTGGAAGACACAAGCACCCTCCACCTCTCTCAAGTAAATAGCTTCACTCTGACATATACTCCTGCCATGGTTAACTGTCTTGCTCTAGGCCCAAAATAATGAGGCCAATCAGTCATGGACTGAAAGCTTCAAAGCCACGAACCAAAATGACACTCTCTTCTTTTATAAGTTGATGAGTTCAGGCATTTTCTTACAGTAGCAGGGTGCTGACTAACACACGTGTCATATGCGAAACTCACTTCATTAATTGAAATAAGTTCCTATCAGCAAAACAATGTAATCAGTCATTCAGAAGGGCCAGTGCTCCAGGTGGGTGACAGGGATGATAAAGGCCCGGTGAGGCTGGGAGCACACATGGAAATCAAGAACTTTCCAGAAAGCAAACCTCCTGGTATTAGAATGTTATTAAAAAGAGAAATTGATTCCATTTAAAAGTCACTGAGTGAGTAACTATTATATAATCAGAATAAATTATACCCATGTCCTGCCTCCAAAGCAGCTCAGAATTTAGGTTAAAAAAAAAAAAAAACTCACACAAAGCAAGTATAACACAATGCAATACCCTGATAATATGATTAAAACCTCTAGAACCATCAAATGTAAACACACAGTGCATGATGGTTGTTTGGTGTGAAGGTTAATTGTGAACATGACACAACCTAGAACCAACTGGGAAGAGCCTCTCAGTGAGGACTTGTGTGGATTGGGTTGGTCTGAGGGCATGACTATGGGGTGTGTCTGGATTGTCTGAAAGGGCATGGCACTGTTTCCTGACATAGGGCCTTGATCTGGACAAGAGCGGAGAAAGCTAGCTGAATGCTGCATGTGTGTGTGTTCCTTCTCTTTGCTCTTGACTGGATGCAACGTGAGCAGTTACTTCAAGTTCCCGCCACTTCATTTCCTTGCCACGGTGGGCTGTAACTTAGAACTGTGAGCTAAAATAAACCTTTTCTGCCATGAGTTATCACAACAATAGTCTCAGACTAGGACAATAGGCTTGTCTCGGTCATTGACTGGGGCCAAACAGGTCATGAAGAGGAGATGGTGGCTACTCTTAGGGAATTGGGAAGTCAGAGTAGGATGAGGTCACAAGAGATGACACTTTGATTAGAAAGAGCCTAGGCTTTGAGATCAGCAAGACAGGGGTTAAAACTCCCGCTCTGTCCCTTACTAGACATTACTCAAGCAAATGCTTGTTAAGTATCTATACAATGGTGACAACAATGCTTATCTTCCAATGTATTAGTTACAACCTCGCTGCTGTAACTAAATGCCTGACAAAGGAAACCGAAGACAGGAAGTTTTAGTTTGGTCATGGTTGGAGGGTGCAATCCAACATGGCGGGAAAGTCATGGAGGTAGTCATGTGAGGCAGCTGGTTACACTGCACCTATAGTCAGAAGCCGAACAAATGCTGGGGCTCAGTTCTACTTTCTCCTTTTTAATCCAGAACTCGGCCCATGCAATGGGACCACTCACAGTTGAGGTGAGTCTTTCCATTTCTGAAAGACCCAATCTGGACGATCCCTCCCTGGCTCTCTTAGAGGCCTATCTCCTAGACAATTCCAGATCCTCTCAAGTTAACAGTATTAACCATCATACCCCGGGTCTCTACATGCTTGTACACACACTTGTGCCCATATACATGCCAGCATGCATTAATACATGTACCTTCTCTACACACATGCATACATGAAAGGAAAAAGCCAAGTGCTTTTACATAGTGTTTGCAGTCTTCCTAAAGACGCCAGGAGGGAGGCTTTATAAATCCTTAACTTTGTAGATTAGAAGCTAGGGTAGGGAGAGGCTGAATAACTTACACAAAATCACATGGCTGATAAGTTGTGGAACAAAAGCCCGTTTAGTCAGCCTCCTGTGTCTGTGTGAAATCCTGCCATGATGCTGTTTCTAGAGGTGAGGACATGTTTGCTACGAGCCTGGGAAGCTCCACCATGAAATTGGAAATGCTTGCTAATGAGAAATGCTTGGTGTGTGCCATTGGGTTTATTTCTTCTCTAGACTCTGGGGCTCTGAGCAAGGTCTTGGTGATGCTCTGTCTTGGCCCCTGTCTGGGCTGCCTGTCCTGTTGCTGTGGGAAAGTACTCCGACAAAAGTCACTTAAGCAAGGAAGGGTTTATTTTGTCCTGCAGCTGGAGGGTACAGTCCAACACCACAGGGAAAGCAGGAGTGTGAGTCGGCTGGACACCTTACATCCACGGCCAGGAAGTGCAATGGTGCTCAGCTCACTTTCTTCTTTTTAAACAGTCCAGGCCCCAGCCCATGGAATGGTGCTGCTGCTCACCTTTCCAGATCAATTGACTTGGCAAAGAGAATCCCTAATATTCATGCCTGGAGACTAACTTAGTTTATCCCCAATAGGCATGTCTGGAAGCATGTGTCTTCTATGGTTGTAGATCAGCAGTTCTCACCCTGTAGGTTTCGATCCTTTGGGGGTTGAATAACCCTTTCACAGGGGTCTCATATCAAATATCCTGTAAATCAGACAGTTACATGACAATTCATAACAGTAGCAAAATTACAGTTATAAAGTAGCAATGAAATAATTTTATGGTTGGGGGTCACTACAACATGAGGAACTGTATTAAAGGGTCACAGCATTAAAAAGGTTGAGAACCAATATGCTCAATATCTTTGAAAATCAATATTAACCAACATAGTGTTGTGGAATAGAATAATTGTTTAACTGTGTAAGATGTGTTGCTCTTTCACCTTGCCTGCCTAAGGCACCTGATTGGTCTAATAAAAAACTGAACAGCCAATAGCAAGGCAGAGGAGAGATAGGCGGGACCAGCCAGCTGGTACCAGCCCAGCCAGCCAGCCATGGAGGAAGCAGGAAAGCAGGATGGACAGTATGTAGATGAGGTAAACTAGCCTCAGGGCAGCATGTCTGTGCCATTTGTGTAATCTACAAAAAGTAATTAGTTTTC
Organism: Peromyscus californicus insignis; assembly: GCF_007827085.1. NCBI lineage: Eukaryota > Metazoa > Chordata > Mammalia > Rodentia > Cricetidae > Peromyscus > Peromyscus californicus. The sequence goes on from NW_026294436.1 coordinate 7,676,259, forward strand.
TGGCTACAGTCCTGTTTTCATACATTTACTTTTCATTTTCAAAATTCATATCCCAGACTTCCTTTTCCAGAAATATTTTTGTTAAGGTTAAAAAAATTCAATTCTTGTGTATATGTGTGTATCTATGTGTATAGGTATATGCACGTGGGAGTGCAGGTACCCCAGGAGTCCAGAAGGGGCATTAGATCCCCTGGGGTTGGAGCTTCCAGTGTTTGTGAGTTGCCCTTTGTGGGTGCTGGGAACTGAACTCAGGTCCCGTGCATGAGCAGTAAGTGCTCTTAACCACTGACATCTCTCCAGCTCCCCTGAAATAGTTTTAGCCCTAAAAGCAGCAGTTCTTGGGTTTGCCTTCTCCCAAAAAGCAAGTATAAAACATAACAAACTATTTTCAGCAAGCAAAGGAGTGGTTCTTTGTGTGTGTGTGTGTGTGTGTGTGTGTGTTTGTGTGTGTGTTATGTGTGTGTACAGAGTATGGGGTTGTATAGTGTATGAGTGTGTATGCTATATATGCATGTTGGTTCACACACCAGTTACATGTCTAGAAGTCAGATGAGGGCATCAAATGTCCTGTTTTATCACTTTCTACCTTATTCTTTCTCTCTCTTTTTTAATTAAGATTTACCTCAATTTTATTTGTGTGTACGTGTGTGTACGTTGGTGTAGTGCTGGCTAGTTTTAGGTCAACTTGACACAATACAAAGTCATCTGAAAGGAGGGAACCTCAACTGAGAAAATGCCTCCATAAGATCAGGCTGTAGGCAAGCCAGTAGGACATTTTCTTAATCAGTGATCCACGAGGGAGGGTCCAGCCTATTGTGGGTGGGCCACCCCTGGACTAGTGATCCTGGGTTCTAGAACAAAGCAGGCTGAGCAAGCCAGTGAGCAGTAATTCTCCATGGCCTCTGCATCAGCTCCTGCCTCCAGCTTCCTGCCCTGTTTGAGTTCCTGCCCTGACTTCCTTTGATGATGAACAGTGATGTGGAAGAGTAAGTCAAATGAATCCTTTCCTCCTCAACTTGATTTTGGGTCACGGTGTTTTATCCCAGCAATAGTAATGCAAACTAAGACAGGTGTGAACAAATTCGTGAAGTACCCAACAAAGGCCAGAAGGCGGAGTCAGAGCCCCTGGAGTTAGATTTAACAGGTGGTGTGAGTCTCAGTAAATGGGTGCTGGGAACTGAACTCGGGTCCTCTGCAAGAGCAGAGAGTGGTCTTAATTGCTGTGCCATCTTTCCAGCATCTCTATCTTATTCTCTCGAGACACAGTCTCTCACTTAACCTGGAGGTAGGGTGATAAGTAGCAAGCCCAGAGACCCTCCTGCCTCCACGCCCCTACTGTGCTGTGGTTTTAGGTGTGCGTGGGACCAAATGCCTGGGTTTTTACGTGGCTGCTAGAGATTCTAACTCAAGTCTCTAAGTTTGCACACACGCGCTCTCACCCATGGAGCCAACTCCCCAGTTTCCGGGATTGAGTCTTGAGATGAGAAAGCCATATGAATGAAGTTCATAGCAGAGTTTGTCCTGACTCTCTCCCGGGAAATGTCTTTTTTTGACCCAAGTACAAAGAGGTGGAGCCCACAAAGAAGAGTGAAAGTGAGGATTTTATTGATCTGAGGAGGCAGAGATTAACGTGTAGGGGTTACAGATGTATCTAAAATTTGCAATGAATGCATCAGAGGGGAGGAAGGTGCGCAGGAGGGTGGGGGCAGAGATCTGCATAGGAGCAGCCCTTGTTTTCTTGGCTGAGGTTGCATACACACACACAGGTTGTGATGCTGGCCACAGGCTGGCCAGAGAGTGACTTCGGAAGAGCTGAAAGCTTAATGGTGGGACCTGAGGTTAGGCGCTGCCTGGAAATAGTGAAGCTCTTTCACTGACAGCTCTGGGTCATGTTTCAGGAGTAAGGAGCCTGAAGACTAAGAAAGAAATAGAAATGAAGCCAACCAGCACTGGCTATACAGTTCAGGCGGTGGAGTGCTTGCCCGGCCTGGGTGAAGCCCTGAGTTCAATACCCACTGCATAAACTGAATGTGGTGGTGTGTGTCTGTAGTTCTAGGATATGGTAGATGGAAACAGGAGGATCAGAAGCTCAGGTCATCCTCAGCTACATGAAGAGTTTGAAGCCAGTCTGGGCTACAGGAGCCCCTGTGTGAGTAACAATAACAGTAACAATGTTAGTAACAATAACAGTAACAATAACACAAATGATGATTGTTTTAGTCAAGGTCCTCTAGAGGATCAGACCAATGGGGTGTGTGTGTGTGTGTGTGTGTGTGTGTGTGTGTGTGTGTGTGTGTGTGTGTGTGTTCTGGCTAGTTTTATGTCATCTTGACACAAACGAGTCATCTGAGAGAAGGAAACCTCAATGAGAAAATGCCTCCACAAGATCGGACTGTAGGCAGTTGGTATGTAGAACATTTTCTTAATTTAGTGATTGATGGAGGGAGGCTCCAGCTCACTGTGGGCAGAGACATCTCTGGGATGATGTAGCTGAAGTTTTCTCCGGTCCTGCCCTGCCCCATGACCCTGCAGCTGCTTATAAAATAATCACTCAGAAGCTTATATTAATTAAAACTGCTCAGCCATTAGCTCAGGCCTACCACTGACTAGCTCTTACACTAAAACTCAGCCCATTTCTGTTAATCTATATGTTGCCACATGTTCCATGGCTTTACCTATGTGCCTGACTCTGCTGGCTCAGCCTTCCACTTCCCAGAATTCTCCTTGTCTGTTTATCCTGCCTCTACTTCCTGCCTGGCTACTGACCAATCAGCGTTTTATTTATCAACCAATCAGAGCAACACATTCACAGCATGCAGACCATCCCACTGCAGGATGATGCTCCTGGGTTCTATAAGAAAGCAAGCCAGTAAGCAGCACTCTTCTGTGGCTTCTGCTTCAGTTCCTGCCTCCAGGTTCCTGCCTGAGTTCCTGCCCTGACTTCCCTCAGTGATGATGGATTATTACCTGGGGGTGTAAGTGAAATAAACTCTTTCCTCCCCAAATTGCTTTTGGCATGGAGTTTCATCACAGCCGTAGAAACCCTAACTAAGACAGCGTGGACTTATTTTTAAAATAGTAATGACTGTAGAATCTCTCCCAAGAGCTGAGAATCTGGTTTTCTTGGTCCTTGAAGCTTAGCAGTCAGAGTGGCCCACAGTGGCTGTCTCACTGGGGCGTGGGGTGGCCTGCCAACTGGTAACTGTTTAGTCCTCAGGTGCCTCATAGTCCCAGTGTGGCACCAGATGCCCATAAGGTTCCTGGGGAGCTGCTGGTCCCTGGTTCACAATGAGAGCTTGGAAATGCCGGCTTTGTTGTGAGGGAGGGAGTCAGAGCAGCAGCAACAACTGGGCAGATGAACTCACTGGCAAGAGGGAGGCCAAGCCAGCAAAGGGCCAGAGTTGTCCTTCCAACTTAGGCTTTTTATCTGAACTCCTGTGGGAAGATACACCCACAACCAGGGGGGATTTCCATGAAGCAAGGCAAACAGGACATTTCTTCAGCTGAGGCTCCCTACTTGGGTGATTCTAATTTTATGGCAAGTTGACATGAAAACTAACCGTAACAATCTACTCCTTGTCAACTTGATACACAAATACATCACCACAAAGACTAAAACCTTAAGCAGGCGCACATAATAAATAAATTTAAAGTAACAAAAATAAATCTTAAAAACCCAATCTTGGCCAGGCAGTGGTGGTGCATGCCTTTAATCCCAGCACTCTGGAGGCAGGTCTCTGAGTTCGAGGCCAGCCTGGTCAGCAGAGCCAGTTCTGGGACATCCAGGGCAACACAGAGAAACCCTGTCTTGGAAAAGAAAACAAACAAACAACCCCTCCCCACACCAACCTTATTCCTTAAGTCTCATGTTTATTTTATAATATAAGTGCAATGTATTTTAAAGGTTCCTTCAAGTCCTTAAAAATCCCCATGTTTTAAAAGTCTCTGATCTATTCATTGTAAACTCATACGAATATCAAAACCAGTCACATACATTCCACACATGATGCAACCAAGCAAACATTCCTATTTCAAAAGAGAAAACAAGTAAAAAACCCAAAGTAATCAAGGCCATAGCAGTGAAACTAAATATATCAAAGAAAACGTCAACTCTTGCAGCTCCAATGACCAGCATCTGGGCTCCAGAGAGCTTGGATATCAAAGTCCTTTGAAGGGTGTTTAATCCTTTAATGTCTTATAGCCTAAATATGATATATAGATTTGCAATGCCTAACCCCTAGTATTATCTCCATGGATGTTATATTAAAAGAAAACTACGAATATATACTTAACGTATGAACAAGCATACTCTTAACAAATGGAACAAAACATTCACTTTAATTACAATCCTTGTTTCTGTGACTGGTCATGTGACCTTTGTTTCCTTCCCCTACTACCCACCTATATTTCCTCCACCCTCAGCAAGCACTTCCACAAATAGCTTTTTCCACGGAAGGGTGACCCACACCTTCATAGCTGAAGGGTCTGTACCCTTGGTCATCCTGCCTCAATTGGGTTGCTGTGGTTTTCCATTGACCTTAATCACTGGAAATGTAACAGCAAGAGACTCTAAAGGATCTCCTCACCCCAGATGTAATCTTCCTTCACCGCTTAGTCTGGGGCAACCACCTCTCGTAACACTGTTACTTCTTTCTTAGTTTGTGACTCAAGGACACCAGGAGCCCAAAATGGCCAAGAGAACTTCTCAACTTCCAGTTCAGTGGAATGTTTGTTGGGCCTCCTGGCAGAAGTATTCCTTCCTCGGGATCCAGAACTCCTATTCCCCCAAAGTGCAAGGTTGCAGGAACATGGAGAAAATTGTTTCTAACAGGTAACTAAGGGCGATAGTGGACCATTTCTACCCATTTCTACCCCTTGATTCCTGGACCCATGGATCCTGGCTACAGGAGAAACAGTGCCGTATATTGGATGATGATTCAAAGCATATGCTATCTTCTGGAAAGCCCTGCTCAGGCCCTGTAGGCTACTGACACTGGAGTTTTAGCTGTATCTGTAAAAGGCTATTCCACCATTCTATCAGGCCACTGATTCAGGATGGTGGGGAGCATGGTAAGACCAGTGAATTCCATGGTCACGGGCCCGCTCTCACTCTTCTCTGGCTGTGAAATGAGTTGTCTCTCAAAGAGAGATTAGTCTGCAGGTGACAGCAGGCTTTGTCCCCAAATCCCAAGAGCTTCTGTTATGATTCACCTACGGAGGACTTCCAAGCCTCCCAAAAGTATCCCTACCTGCCACTGACACCTCAAGGCCCATTGGGTCTGCTGGATCATATGGCCTAAGTGGTCCAGTAGCCTACCCAGCAGCCTGGACCTGCTGAAGAACCTTCACTTCCAGGCCCCTACTCAAAGCCAGCAGATTTCCGAGTCACTCGGCATATGGGCAGAAGTAAAAAGTGAGGAATGTGCTATCTCCAAAACCCAAATAGGCCCACTAAGCATTGTGCTTCTTTCTTGGTGGTAGGAGGGGCCAGGTGTGACAAGTTATCTTTCACTTTAGAAGAAAGATCCCTGCATGCCTCATACCACAGGGAAGAGGGAACTTCAGCTGAGGAATTGCTTCCATCAGATTGGCCTGTAGACAAGTCTATGGGGCATGTTCTTGATTAAAACTTCGTGTGAGAGGGCCTGACTCCAGCCTGCTGTTGTAATTTCAGGAATGGCAGAAGAATTCTCAGGAGTGACTTGGTTTGTTTTCTGTTACTGTATCAAAAGACCTGAGGCCAGATACTATGTAAAGAAAAGAGGTTTAGAGTCCCGATAGATGGTGCTGAGGTTAGGAGCACATTCTGCTCTTGCAGAGGACCTGAGTTCAGTTTCCAGCACCCGTGGGCACCCTGTGGGCAGGTCACAACCACATGTAACTCCAGCTCTAGGGGGATCTGATGCCTCTGGGCACCTACACTCCTATGGACACACACACACACACACACACACACACACACACACACACACACACACACCCACCCCTAGTTAAAAATAGTAAAAATACCTTTAAAAAAGGAAGAGGAAAAGAGGCTTAGGGCTGATGAGAAAACTCTGGTTAAAGTGCCTGCCGCACAAGCAGTAAAAGCAGTAAGGGTGAGGACGGGAATTTGGATCCCCAGAACACGCACAAATTCCACGTGGGCCTGGTGACACACCTGTGGTTCCGACACTTGGAAGGTAGAGCCAAGGGATCCCTGGACCAGGCTGGCCAGCGAGACTAGTTGTACCAGAGAGCTCTGGATTCAGGTGAGCGACCCCACCGCAATGAGTAAAGTAGAGAGCAACCGAGCAAGACTCCTGATGTTAACCTCTGTCCTACACATGCACACACCCACACACCCACACACACACACCCACACACACACACACACACGAAAAGAGAAAAGAGAAGCAAAAGCAAAGAGACTTATTTAAATAGCCACTTTAGATGCTCCAAGTCCAAGATCCAGTGACTTCCTTGGTCCAGCCTGTGGTGAGCGGACCTTCTGGCTCGTCACCTGGTGCAGGTCATCATAACATGAGCAAGTGTGAGAGGGATGGGACAGTCACATGGGGAGAGAGCAAGCCAAGGGATGCAGGGGTCAGGCTTCCTCTTGTATGAAGAAGGCTCTCTAGGGAACTACTCAGGGTTCTGTAACAGCTACATCAATCTCCAGGGAGCGGGGCCTCCGATGACACAGCTACCTCTTCCTCTGCCCCTGCCTCTTAAGGGTCCCACCACCTTACCATCACTACCTTGGAGCACGTGAATTTTGGGGAGGATTCACTGAAGCTGCAGTCGTAAACAAAGACATTTTGTTCTCTGTCACTGCCCAAGGTAGAAAGCAACATCACTGTAACCCCATGAGTGCAAAACCACACCAGCTTGACACGTCCTAGGGCAGAGCTCAGGGGCCAGTCTCTGCACTTTCTTGGCCTTGATCTTGTTCATTGATATAAATGAGCGAGCACATTGACTCATCAGGTCACATCCATTTATTTGAATTTATAAGGGAAAGAGTGCAAGGTGGTGCTGAAAGGCTGCTGGCCAGTTGGCGGGAGCTTAGGAAGGGCTGTGCATGCTCGGGCACAGAGGGCCCCATCAATCACATGACCCACTCTTACCCGGTGTCTGCTGGGGTCTGACATGGTGCTCACAAACGTCCCAGGAAGCCAGATGACTGCCCTTAACCTTGCTGGGAGGGCAGTAGCCACATAGAACGGGCAACTCAACAGATGGCACAGGCTGGAAGAGCCCATTGGAGTGATGGAATGCTAATAAGAGTCGTGGGCGTTGTGTGTCTTCCTCCAGCTGTGTGCTGGAACCATGGGTTTCTGCAGAGCATGCTGGAGCCGCTGGGGGATGTGGAGCGGAATAGGAGAAAATGCCCTTTCCTCCCTCCTATGGTCAGGCCAGCTTTACTGGCCTGTCTCACATAGTGGATGTGGGGCAAAACTCGACCCTAGCGTGTTGTGTCCTTAAAGAAAAGAATGGGGCTGGGGAGATGGCTCAGTTGGCCAAAAAACCTTGAATTTGATCCTTAGAACCCGCATAAAAAGCCAGGCGTGGTGCATGTTTGCTATCCCAGCACCGGGAAGGCGCCAACGGGGATATCTGTGTTCATGGCCAGCCTCGCCTACTTAGAATGTTCCAGGTTAAACTGAGGGACCGTGTCTCACAAAAAGGGGGTGCGGGAGAGAAACAGTGCCTGAGGAATAACTCTCGTGGCTAATTCCATGGCCTTGGTACACGTGTACCCCCTCACATGAACATGCATACATGTGTGTGTGTGCACACTCACATAGCCAAAAATGGCTGAGGAATCCCCAGAGGGGCTGGGTTCGACTTGCATTCTTGGCTGTGGGGCTCTGGGCATGATGAACTTGGTAAACAGAACTGGCAGTGGGGAAGGGTCCCCAGGAGAGGGTTGGAGCTAAATGAATTCCAAGAATCCTGCACTCTCAATCCCCCGATAATGTCTTCATTCCCACCAGCTGGCACCTTCCATTGTGACACCCCTGAGAGCTGAACTGAGGATGAGCACTCTGGAAATGTCCCCTCAGCTGGGGAGTACGTCTTTTTTTTTTTTTTTTTTTTTTTTTTTTTTTTTTTTTTGAGTGGGGGAAGACAAAGGTCATGTGGGCTAGATCAAGGGTTAGAACTAAGCAAGATGGGAATCCCCCAGTCTGTCTCTGAGATGTGAGTCTCTCTATCAGATAGTCTCCTACTCAGAGTCTGGTCCCTGCTACCCCTTGGGGGAGGGATGTTGGGAGCACCTGACACCTCATTCCTTGTCACTCATCAACTTTGGAACAATCAGTCTGCCACTTAACAGTTAAGAGGCAAAGCACTCCAGCGGCTGCATCCGATCTGTCTTTGTTAGTGCTAACAGGAAGTGGGTGTGGAGGTCTCACTGCGCCACACCCCCCCACCCCCGCTGGTGCTGCACCTGGGGCCTGTGGAGCAATCACTTAGGCCCAGGGCAATCACTCTCTAGGAGCAGGGCACACTGTCACCTGGCACTTTGAACCATCTTCACGGAGCCCAGAGGGAACAGCCACTGTGTGTGTGTGTGTGTGTGTGTGTGTGTGTGTGTGTGTGTGTGTGTGTGTATCTCTGAAAAAGGGGTCCTGCAGCTGGCTCCAGGAGGAGCCCCAGAACAGAAGCTCCCCCTCCAGTACCTGTCTCCCATGTGCATGTAGGATTATGTATAGTAGAGTGAGCCCCCTTCATGAGCAACAGGCAAAGTGTGGGCACAGACCACAACCTTGCCTCCACAGCTCAGTCTAGCCGACAAGGGCAGACAAGCCCCACAGGTAATCCCCCCAGGATTTTAAATGCTAGAATAGTACCATGGGCAGAGCTTTGCCTGGGGAGGTCAGGAAAGGCCTCTGAGGTTCAAACATGGGCAACAACCCAGCCTACAAAGGGAAGGAAGTGGGGCACTGTGCTGCCAAAGAGGCACCGAGATAAGAAGCTGTGTGTGCAAAGGCCCAGGGGTGAGCTGGGGGACTGCAGGTGTGCTGGCCAGGTGGAATGGTTTTCAACTATCATGTTTCCATCTCTGTGTGTGTGTGTGTGTGTGTGTGTGTGTGTGTGTGTGTGTGTGTGTGTGTGTGTGTTTTCCACACATTATCAGTCATATTTCTTGTTCTCTCTTCATGGATTTACCTTGTTTCTCTGCCACTTATCTAATTGCTTCCCACATCATCCATTCATCCACCCATCCATCCATCGATCCATCCATCTACCTATCCACTCACCTATCTACCTATTCATATATCCATCTACCATCTACCCACCTACCCATACATACACTTACTCATTCACCCATTGATCTATTAGTTAATTTCTCAAAGATTTTTTCCCCACAATAATTTGGCTGTAGTCACAACTGTCCTGGGACTAATGAGTGACCCATGTTGGTCTAGAACTTATGGCAATCCTCTTTCCTGCACCTCTCCAGCATTGGGATTATAGGCACAAGCCACTCTGCCTGGCTTAGAAGTCTTGAACTCATGACTCAGAGTTTATGGGTCTTTGAAGAACTCTCATGACTGATGCAACACTCAACATTTCCCTGACGTGGGAGGGGAGTACCTTCCTAACTTAGCTTAGTACCTCCCAGCATTCCAAACAGGCTCCTCCCCAGGGAAAGGCAAAAGAACTCACAAATGCTGCAGTAGCCCACGCTATTTGTATGAAATTTTGCTTCTCTTTGGTAGGTGAGGCCTGGCCTCTGAAGATAAACTGGGGAGCCTGGGAGGGGCTCCGGACAAAGTTCAGCAGGCCAGACCCACTGCTCTAGTTTGAAACTTAACTCTCCCCCAAAGTTCCATGTATTGGAGGCTCGGTCCTCCAGCCACACTGTTTCTGGAAGGTGCTGAGGCCTTTAGGAGGTGAGGCCTAGTGTGATGTTTAGGCTGTTGGCACCTGTCCCTGAATGGAGATTGTGGAACACTGGTCTCTGTCTCCACCTCTGCTTCCTGACCACAACAACTGAACAGCGTTTTCTGTCACATGCTCCCTCCATGATATTTTGCCAAAACCTGACCAAAAAGCAGTGGGACTAATTGATTATGGACTGAAACCTCTGCAATGGAGCCCAAACAAAGCTTTCCTTCTTTCATACTGATTGCCCTTGGGGGTTGTTTCAGTAGCAGAAAACTGACCAATAGACTCACTATTGAGGACATTTTGTTGATAGGCCACATTCTCGGGGCAGCTGGAGGCTGCTGTGGGGCCCATCTGTCTTGTCCATGTGCCACAGCTAGTGTAAATATTTTTTGGTTTTGTACATACTTTTGAGTTGATAAATGGCAATGGAACTTTTGGGCAAGAGAAAAGTCATTACCACAAGAAGGATGCAACCTTGTGCCAGGCTTGCCAACCCTCTGGCCAATGGGTGCTGCTCTGTAGAAGCCAGGGGGAAGCGTAGAATCCACTGAGGTGTCACATGAGTTCAGGCAGGTCTGGACTTGAATAGGAATTTAACTACTGGGACTAGGGACTTAGCTCCATAGGGAGAGCACTTACCCTGAGAGGATGAAACCCTGAGTTTGGTCCTCAGCATCACATAAACTGGGCATGGTGGCACAGAGCTGCAAATCCCAGTGCTCAGGAGCTCAGGCTCATCCTCTGCTACACAGCAAGTTCGAAGCCAGCCTGGGCTACATAAGACTCTGTCTCAAATAATTAGCCACAACAATTAACCAGCTGTGTGGTTTGGGGCACAGTTTCCTAAACTGTAAAATGGAACTAATCTTGTGTGTTTGTGGGATCTAACGACTTCTGTACCTTGAAAAACAAATCACTGCACAGCAAGAGTGGGCATTGGGGGTTTGAGTCAATACAAGGCTTGTCATGGAAGTACAAGGCTGAGTTCTATCCTCAGAACCTGTGTATGAAAGTCAGGACCGGTGGCACATGCTTATAATCCCTGTGCCAGGGGAGGTAGAGACAGCAAGATCCCTGGGGTTTGCTGACCAACTGAATAGGTGAGTTCCAGTCCTATGACAGACAATCTCAGAAAACCAAGGTGGGTGGCACCTAAGGTTGGCTTCTGGTCTCCATGTGCATCTGCACACACGTGAACACACATCTGCACACATGTGTGCATCCACAAACACATGAACACACACACACCCAGAGTGGGTATTGGCACATTTTATTTGTGGAGACAGGCAAGTGCAACAGGCCCCCTTTGTTTCTCTGAAGGATAAGAAGAAATGCTATTATGTGCTGAAGCCTGTAAACTGCCTCCCCAGAGTACTGGAGAGCTCTGTGGGCTTTATTTCAGTGACAGTTTCCTTAGAACTCCAGATACAAAATGTTTGCAGCAAAGTACGAGGAATCCCACCACTAAAGGTTCAAATTTGAGGTCATAACTCTTAAGAAAGAATGTTCAGGGGCCAGGTGTGGTGGCTCACACCTTCAATCCTAGCACTTGGGCAGGGGTGGTGGTGGTGGAGGCAGGCAGAGCTCTGTGAATTTCAGGCCAGCCTGGTCTACCTAGTGAATTCCAAGCCAGCTAAGGCTACAACATGAGACCCTGACCCTGTCTGTCTCAACAGCAACAACAATAGTAAAGAAAAAATAGATGGAAGAAGGGATGGAGAGAAGAAGGGAGAAAGAGCAACATAAGAAAGAACCTTTTTAATCTGATGCAAGAATTCTGTAAGAAGTGGGTACTGTGGGGGTGTGTGTGAGTGTGTATGTGCATGTGTGAAGTGTGAGTTGGGAGGGGGAGAGGGGATAGGAGGAAGAACAGCTGACAGCTAGAGATTAAGGCCTTGTGAGGAGCTTTCTCACCTCTAGAATGCCTTGTGTGGGTAAGCAAGGCCAGTGATGTGCCTTAAACACCCCCACAAGGCCAGGTTCTCCACAGGCCTGTGTGATAATTTGGGATTCAAAGAATTCCAAGAGGGAACCTAGCAGGGGAATTATTTGGGGCCGGGGACCCCAGGCTGAAGCAGAGTGTGGGTCTACCCATTGCTCTTTTGTGTTGGGAGGAGTTGTTCATACTCCTTCATCAAAGAAGCATCTAGAACTGGAATTAGCACTCTTCCCCTCTGTCCTAGTTACTTTTCTATTGTGGGATAAGACACTATGACCAAGGCAGCTTGCAGGAGAATTTATTTGAGGCTCACAGTTTCGGAGAGTTAGAGTTCATGATGATCGTGGCAGTGAGCATGGAAGCAGGCAGGCAGGGATGGTGCTGGAGCAGTAGCTGAGAGCTCATATATTGACCTACAAGCACGAGGCAGACAGAGCTACCTGAGAACGGCCTGGACTTTTGAAACCTCAAGGCCCACTCCAAGTGACAAACCTCCTCCCACAAGGCCACACCTCTTAAATTTTCCCAAAAAGTTCCACCAGCTGGAGACCCAAGTATTCTCATATACAAGCCTGTGGGGGCCATTCTCATTCATACCACCATACCGTCCCCTAGGGTACAGGAACAGCCAGTGCAAATCGCAGGATCCCAGGCAAGGAAACCCTTGGCACTAGAGGCCGTCTGGAACCTCTCACCCACAGGATGTCTTAGCTATTTGCTCACTGATGTCACAAAAGACCTGGCGAAAGCAACTTAAGGAAAAAAAGGGTTGTTTTGCTCACAGTTGAAAGTCCATCCAAGGGAGGCATGGCGGCAGCAATGTGAGCCAGCTGGTCACATAGTATCTATCTACCACCAGGAAGCAGAGAGAACTTCTGTGCAGCTGTTGGGGAAGTGACATTGTGGATGTCTGTAACTGATGTGGCCACACACACACCATCAGCACAGGTCTATCAACTCAATTAGCTCCAGTCACACAAACCATCAAAACTGATGTATCTAGTCACATTTGTTATCCGATATTCCTTAGTCATGTTATCCGATATTCCTTAGTCATTCAGTACAGACCCCTGGGAAGAAGGCATAAGAACAATGGCATTTGGAGTCTCCCTCCAGAGCTTCTGACCAGGAAGAATCTCCCTGGTAGTTCCTGTGGGCAGGTAGGGCTAGACACACTGCTACTTTGGGACCTGCGCTGACTGCCTTGTTTACTTGTGCATATAGAAACACACACACACACACACACACACACACACACACACACACACACACACACACTCACGCACGCACGCACACAATGCTTCCTGCATGTGTATTCAAGTACACATGCTGTTTGCTGAAATTTCTGTTCCCTTATTTCTCTCCTCTTGACTGTGAATGCACAGTGTGTGTTTGTGGATATGGCGTGCCATGGTGGGCAGGCAGATGTCAACAGACGTCTTTATGGAGTCTGTTCTCTCACTTTTACGTGGGCTCTGGGGACTGAACTCGGGTTGTCAGCCTTGCGTGGCAAGCACCTTTTCCAGCTGAGCCACCTCGCGGGCGGGCCTTTTCCCTCCTGCTTTACTTGCCTGCTTTAGAAACTCTAGGCTTTCCCATGTTTCCCAAGCTTGTCTGAGCTTCAGAAGGAAGGCAGGGCAGAGCTGTCTCTGAGGGGAAGGGTGGCTCCACTCTGCAGGGCCTTGCTCTTTCAAGTCCTTTCTGAAGGGAGTAGCTCTTGAGGAAGGCTCGGAGGTCACGTGTCCCGGGTTTTGTCCCCAGCCCCTTTCTCCACAGCTCAAACCCAGTGACTCACAGGATGGCTGGGCTGCAAGGTGTCTTCTCCGGAGCTCATCAAAAAGCAAACACTCAAGCGCTTGAATAAGATAAGCAATTTGTGGCTTTGTAAAAAGTCAATGCAATTCAATTTAGGCCTCTTAAGGAGCGTGCGCCACTCACATTTATTGTTTCCATGTCTAACCTGCTTCAGCGGTGGAGAGACTGCTGTTCGCGAAGTGGGCTGAAGTCCCCAGAATGAGTGACCTTCAAGCCCCACACAAAACTTACAAATGAAGCTGTCGCTGAAAAACCTCATCGCTGCCTCAGCTCACAGCTCTTCACCTTAATATAGATTTGAGTTTTGCAAAAGGCAGATTATAAAACCAGCGATTCCCCACCCCCCACAAACACACATGCTTTAATTTCTTCTCTCTAACCAAGAAGAATATAAATGCCATCCCGACTCCAATGGCTGCCACTCCTAAGAGGCTCCATGTTTTAACCTGTGAAGACCCCTTTGGAGAGCAGCGTAGACGCTTGAAATAGACTTTTGTCCCTTTCATGGGTCTTGGGGCAGATGTGGGTTTTTTCCTCTCCTGTCCCATCCCCTTTTGCCTCAGAGCAGATTGCTCTTGGCTTCTTTATTTGTTCCTCATTGATTTTATTTAGAAAACTGGCTAATTTAGTCCCACCTTGGCAGACAAATTCAGGGCAAGCAAGAATATGAATACTAAAGATTTTTAGTAGACTCTTATCTGCTACATGAAGCTTCTTTTTCTGTGTGTATGTGTGGTGTGCATGCACGTGTGGGTGCATGCTTTTGCATGTGTTGGGGGCATACTGTGTGGGTGTGGCATGTACGTGGAGACCCGAGGTTGATATTGGGTCTCATCCGCCACTTCCCTTCCACCTTACTCACTGACACAGGGTCTCCCAGTCAAACCCAGAACTCGTGGAGGTGGCTAGTCTTGCTAGCCAGCTCTCTCTGGGGATCTCCTGCCCCTGTCTTCCCAGGCACCAAGCTCACCTGGGATTTATGTGGGGTTCCGGTGGATTTGAATTCCAGCCCTCGCACTGGCACAACAAGGGATTTCGACTGCTGAACCACTGCTCCAGCCCCTGCGTCAGATTCTAAGCTTGTTTTTGCAACTCTTGAGGACTACCTGAGTCATTTCACCTTTGAGGCCCAGAGATGGTGTTTGACTTTGCCAAGGTCACACAGCTCAGAGATGCCAAGCTAGAATGAATGTCTGGCAGAACCCTGAGCTCTGCTAGCTTTTATGTAAGACTCCACTTACGTTTCTTCCTCGGTAACTCTCGGAGTCTCCGTGTAAGGTAGTCGTGGGCAGCCTGTTTCCACGTGAAATCTTCTTTCGGCTCATGTTCCTGGAGATCAAACTGAAGCCTTCTCAAATGTCTTTATCGTTTGTCTTTTAGGTTTCTGCATCACTGTAAGGAACGGAGCCTAACGTGCCATGCTCCTGCCCACCTTAGCAACCCCATTTCCCCTCTCCCATCACATTTGTGGAGAGCCCTGGCCACCTCCTACAGACCTCCTGACTTCAGCGAAGCCGCAGGGCTCACAGTTGTGAGTCCCCGGTTCAGGGCGCAGCACGAGGGACAGGGTCAGGCTGCGGGTCTGCCTTTCCTCCTCTCTGTCTGCAGCCCAGGTGGCTCCGAATGGATGCTGGGAAGGCGAGGAGATAGAGATGAGCAACTGCAGAAATCTGCGGCCGCAGACTGGCCACAGGTCTGATGGGCAGATGCCTGAAGCTGCAGTTAGCTCACTCCCACTCTGTCAGGAGCTGAGGCACCAGGGCATTCTCCACACACTAACAAAGCATCCTCAGGATGCCGATGCTATCATGGTATTGTTTGCGTTGTGATTTTGATACCCTCCACTTTTATGGCAATCATGGGAAAAATGACCCTTAGAAGGTGATGTGGTCCACCATGATTTGGGAGGGAAAAGGGTTCACCTTACTTCATGAATATTCCACAGACATCATAAATATTCATAAAACTCCTTTAAATTCTACAACATTGAGCCCACTGGGCAGCTCTTTGCCTTGGATGGGACCACTCCAGGCTCTCTTTACATTGTTTGTTTTGCTTAGCTTTGCCCAATAAACTCTTGCTTAAACTCTATCTCTTTTATGTGTGTATATTGTGTGTGTGTGTGTGTGTGTGTGTGTGTGTGTGTGTGTGTGTGTATAGTGTGCACGTATGTCTAATGAAGTTAGGGGTTGGTGTTGAGTGTCTTCCTCTGGTCATCTCCATCTTATTTTTTGAAAGAGGGTTTCTTGCAGAACCTGGAGCTCACCAAAACAGTGAGGCTGGCCGGCCAGTGAGCTCCAGGGATTTGCAGTCTCTACCTCCCGAGCTCTGAGAGGCTGCATGTGTTGCCACTGGGTCCTTTTTTGTCAGTTCTGGGGATCCAAACTGAAACACTCTCTCCTGGAGGGGCCGGGAAAAGCCTACGATTCATCAAGGAAGTGAACACAGGGCTCAGGAAGTCAACAAAATCACAGGCCGGAAGCTCCTGAAGTTACAGGATCAACAGGGCCCTCCCTGAAGTGACGTAAGCAGAGACAACTGCCAGGGAGCAGAGACTCTCTGAGAAACCACTATGCTGCAGGCTGTCCAGGGGCTCTGGGGCTGCAGCTTTCATGAGCTGCCACTCTTTTGGGACTGAGGCTCTCAGTGAGGTCACTGTCTCTGATTCATCTGTGTAAATTCACTGGCTCACCGAGCTGGACTTGGATGCAATAGTGTCGTTGGTCTGCTGTTGGTGCCTTGTGTGCTGAAAATAGGCGTTTGTTGACATCGTCTCCTGGAAAAGTCATATGGCAAGCTCCTGTGAGGCCCCATGATCCTAAAAGCCCCCTTCCCCCTTCCCCCTTCCCTTCCTTTGCATAGAAAAGCTGTTTGGTATGGAAGCTATAGGGCTCTGGACATTCAGGAGTTCCCCAAACGGACTTGTCAATTGATGGATTAATTTGTTGATTGAACATTTTCCCAAATTAAACTTTCACAGTTGCTCTAGCAAAAGTCAGTCCTCCTCTTGGGAACATTCACGTTTCCCTCTGGCCCTCTGAGGCATTCCGGCTTGTAGTAGATGCAGTACACACCCCAGTGATAAAGTCCTCAATAACTGCAGGAGGAGTTGGCAGGATGATTTAGATCTAAAGTCCAGAGCAAGGCAATTACATCTGGCTCCCAGCCTTACAAAATTGAAATAATCTTTATCTGAATTTTAAAAGGTATGCTAACATTATAACGTCAAATGTCAAATGTGGCGATGACTTATGCCACCCATATGAGGGGTGACATGGACAGGGCAGAGCCTTAATATGCATGTGGCCACCACTTAAAGGTTAAACACGTCTGCTGCGATCCAGTGAGCTAATTGTACTTTTATTGATCGGGTTTGGAATCTGAATAGCAACAGGGAAATGAAATTCCTGAGGCCAGCCTTGCTGCTGTGGGCCTTCCTCATCCTCTCTGGACAAATGAGACATTTGGAGAAGGAACACGTCTCTTGGGGCTTGCTGTCCTGCTAGATTATTTTCTATTTCTCATTAATTCTTGTCTTCCTTTTACCCACACCTCCCAGCCCCTTCCTGCCCTCCCTTGCCTGTCTGAGTTGCATCAGCTGTCAAAATCTTCTGCTCTCCGAGGCTGGTCCTCGCTGCTCCTTGAGTTCCACCCTGTCTCAGGCCAGGGCTCCTGGGACCCAGTCATCAATGCTTAATTATGTACTTCTGGAGTGGCTTGCTAATGATCTCATCTATGGTTCTTGGGACTCTGTCCATGGCAGACACTAGTGTTTGATATAATAAACATATTCTACGTAATCTTTAGAACATATAAACTGATGCCTGTAAGAACTGCTTTAAGTCTCACACAAGGGGTTGAGAATGTAGCTTAGTTAGCAAAGTGCTTGCCTAGCGCACAAAGGCCAGTTCCATCCCCAGCAGTGCTTAAATTGGGGGTGCATGCCTGTAACCCTAACACTCAGGAGGTGGAGGCAAGGGGTTCAGAAGTTCAAGGCCATCCTTGACTACATGCTGAGTTCCTGGTCAGCCGGGGCATACCTCAGGAAAAAGAAAACAGGCAAAGAGCAGAAAGGGGTATTAACAAGGCTTAAGTAGAGGAAAGTGCGTAGAGGATGTTACATAGTTATTGCCGGTGAAGGAGGAGGAGGAAGGGCAGCTCATAGACTCACTCAGGAAGCAAATAAAAATTAGAAGGTTCTGGAAGCTCCTGGACTCTAACATTCTCAAGGCTCCTTCCCAGTCCTATGTAACTAGTGGTGATGGCTGGGGAGAGAGAACTCCTACCTTCTGTGGTGCCTGTAAGGCATGCTGGGAGAGCCAGTGATACAGCTTTGGGAAGTCTTCAGCCAACCTGGAGTGGGCTTTTCAGTGGCTCAGCTGCCTTTGACTCTCCCACGCCCCTGTTAGTAACTCAAATATTCTCACCGTTTCACCAAACTTGCCTTGGGTGATACTGTTCCTTTGATCTGCCCTAGGCGTCCTATCTGGGGTGAGCAGACCTTTGTTCATGCCTCCTGGGGGAAAGTCAGATGGCATTAGAAGCTGGAGGTTAGAAGAGCTTTGCTTGTGGAGGAACGATGAGCTGCACTTTGACGCGTGTGTGTGTGTGTGGGGGGCATTTGTGGAAAGATCCAGCAAATTAATGCCTTCAGGTGTATGTACTTTATCATATATACATAGAACTTCAATAAAAACAACAATAATAATACAATCGTGCCTGTCTGTTGAGTCTCTCTTATGCCTCATGAGCCTGGAGCTGTGTTAGCTTCCTTCCTTCCTTTCTTTTTTCTTTTGCACGCACATGTGTGTGCGTGTATATGTGTGTGTATGTGTGCATGCACGCATTCAAACGTTCGTGAATATGCGTCAAAGATTGATATCAGCTGTCTACCTCAGTCTCTCTCCACCTTAGTTTTTGAGACAGGGTGTCTCACTGACCCTGGAGCTCACTCCTTCAGCTAGACTGGCTGACCAGTGAGACCAGGAATCTTCCTCTGTCTGCCACCCGAAGGCTTGGATTACAAAGTGCCTGAGTGTTAGCTTTGTATGTGGGAGTGAGGCTTCAAACTCAGGTCCTCGTGCCTGTGTGGTGACCACTCTACCCACCAAGCCATTGCCTCATCCCCCTGCACCAGCTTCCTTGCCCGGGTCTCTCATCCCTCCTCTTCCTCAGCAAGCTGTAAGACTGGATTTCCTGCTAGGCATGGTGGTGCATCCCTTTAATCCCAGCACTCAGGAGGTAGTGGCTGGGGCATCTCTATGAGTTCGAGGCCAGCCTGGTCTACAGAGAGTTCCAGGACAGCCAGGGCTATACAGAGAAACTCTGTTTCAAAAAAAAAGAATTTATTTTTCACTTCTGCCGTGGCCTGATCTCTCTGTCTTCAAACACCCCACTGTGCCACCAATCTGTCTCTGACACTGGGGCCTGAACTCCCCTCATTGCCCCGGCATGCCTCTCCATCAGTCTGTCCAAGCATTAGTAACTCTTCTAATAAACTCTGTAATCGTAGGAATCTGTCTCAGTGCCTTCTTGAATCCCCACTCAAAACCTAGCCTGTCTCCCTTCTCCCGTCCTCTCTCCTTCCCCTCTTCCCCTCTCTCCCTTTACCTTTTGCTTCCTCCTTTCTTCCTTCCCTCGATCACATTTTTCCTCACTTTAATTCTTCCCTGCCTCGCTGTTCCTGCCCTCTTTTCTTCCTCTCTTTGACCCATTTCATGGAACACTACCCACCGCCAGGCGGGCGCTGAGGGATGCCAGTGTGCTCCCACGCCCAGGGTGCTCCAGAGGCTCCAACAGGTCAACAGCATTGCGAGGGAGAAAAGCAGAGCAGCTGAGAGTGTCTGCGGGCCGAGGCAGTGCAGAGGAGATGAGGTTCCTGCAGGGAACAGACCACTCCTGGAACGCGGTACAGGAGCCTGAGTATCTGTGGAGCAACAGAGAAAGTCCCAGATAAAGTCAGAGGAACGGGGTGGGGACCTGCTGCAAGGACTCTGAATATCACCGGGCTATTTAATGGTTTGGGGTGGGCTGTGATGTGACTTAGACTTTCTTAGAAAGGCCCCTGGCTGCCAACTGGACATCCAACTCATGGCTGGAGAGATGAAGAAGGGGGCTCTACAGTGTCTGGGTAGAAGAGAAAGGAGCTTGGATGATGGGGAGATGTCGTGAGCCCTTCTAGGTACTAACAGGGTCCCCGGAAAGGCCGATTCTGGGCCTTCTTTCAGCTGTAGGTCCTCAGATGAAGGCCCCACTGGAGAAATTATAGTCACTCCAGAGACATGACATTAACATCAAGTTGAATGAATTATTTTCTTTTTTTTTTGGATTTATTTATTTATTATGTATACAGAAGAGGGTGCCAGATCTCATTACAGATGGTTATGAGCCGCCATTTGGTTGCTGGGAATTGAACTCAGGACCTCTGGAAGAGCAGTCAGTGCTCTTAACCTCTGAGCCATCTCTCCAGCCCTGAATTATTTTCTGATTCGCAGTTTTTCCAGTCTCCCCCAACACCACAGGTCTCCAGGGATGTACGACACCTTTCAAGACAAGAGCAGAATGATCTGGAACTTATATTCATGGCCAGTTCCCAGTCTGCTGCTCTCCAGAGCTGCTGATTATGCCAAGGACACGTACAGAACTGTAGAGCTGTGGGCATTTCTGGAATTAGGGTCTGAACCTGGGCCCTGGAAGCTCTTACAAGCAAAGCTCAGCCTCGTAGACCAATTATAGGCACAATTAATAGTGAAAAGCAGAAGAAAGTGGATTTATTCAATGTGACCACACTGGGAAATAGGACAAAGAGATTTAATGACCCGTCCACAACCAAGTCCATCTTCAGGGTCCTGACATGAGGACTAGGTTTAAACAGAGGTCAGGAGGCAGGAATGGCCAAGCCAGCCTGGTCAGGGTGTGGTCCTCTGCCTGTCCCTAACCCAGTCAGCCTCTCCTGCAAGTGGCCTGACAAGTTGTCAGAACAATGTGAACCCTCTTCCCAGTCCCCTCTCTGGCTGGCACCAGGCTTCAGCCTTTCCCTTCTCCCAGAATGAGATTGCAGGGGAGGGGTTAGAGGTCTGGCTCAGCAGTTAGAGCACTTGCTGCTCTTGCAGAGGACCCAGGTTCATTTCCCATCACCCACAGGGCAGCTGACAAACCATTTGTACCTCCAGGTCCAGGAGATCCAATGCCCTCTAGTGCCCCTCTCCCCGACAGGCACTGGTGCATAAACCCACATGCAGGCAAAATACTCATACACATAAAATAAAATTAATTTTAAAAATAATAAAATAAATAAATAAAGATTCCTAGGGAAATTCTAATTACTGGAGGTCCATTGTCTCAGTAGTCTGAAAGCCAAAGAGAGAGACACAAATGTCTCTTTATTCCAGTTACGTAGGTGACCCCCATTTATAAATATGCATTTTGGAGGAGATCATTATAATATTTTCTGGTGGGCTGGCAACAGAAAAGATTTGGGTTTGTTAGCCTACAGGACAAACTCCAGAGTCTTGGCAGGGCTCCCATGTCCCTGTTTCCTGTGCCTGCTCAGCACTCCTTTGTATCACCTCTCCTCCCCCTTCCTGTTCCTTCTGTAGACACAGGACTCCTCCCACCACCTGTCTGTCAGCTTGTCAGGCTTTTCCAGCCCATGAGATGGTGTCACCCACATGCAGCGTGAGTCCTTTCGTTTTAATTAACCGGATCTAGAAACTTCCTCACAGACACGCCTGAAGGTGTGTCTCCTAGGTGATTGCCCGTGCTGACAAACCGAGGATGAAGGTTAATCATCAGGGTTTTAACTAAAGATACCGTTTTGTGGAGCTTCTGTTGACTAATGTCTGCATGTGTTGGCAGGGTGGAGGTCTGCCCCTCCAATGAGAGAGACAGACTGAAGTAGTCTCATAAAACTTCACCTTTTAATAAATTGTGCTGTTTGAGAGAGAGAGAGAGAGAGAGAGAGAGAGAGAGAGAGAGAGAGAGAGAGAGAGAGAGAGAGAGTCCAGATCTGTTACTGAACGGGTCTTGCAGCAATTAGCAAGGACTCCTTTAGAGCCATGAACACACTCTGTGCCTGTATCTTGGTCTGTAACCATCATTCGTCTCTAAAGTTTACCAAGAGAAAGTGGTGGCAACAGACAGAGGCAGCCTGGAACATCCATTTTTATTTTTGTAAAAAAAAAAAAAAAAAAAAAAAACCAAGGGAGAGCTTAAAGACTAATTGGGTCATGTCTAGAGGACACAGGACCCAGCTGGAGGAGGTTTCACTGCACAAATCTATGACAATTTGGGCATCAAAGAGGACGGTGTTAGTAATGGATATTAGCACACTGAAAAAATTAATGAGTTTATCGTTATGAGAAAGGAGAAACGAGAAACAGGGGTGGGTGGGGGGAGAGAATGAAGGATAAAAGGATATCAAGTTTAGTCTTCCCAGAAGAAAGCTGATTAATGAGAGTGGTAGGGACAAGAGCACTTATAAAATCACCGTATTTTAGCCAGCAATATAATTAATGATTTAGACAACCAGAATCAAGGAATTCTGTCAAAGGTCATTAGAGTAAGTATATTCTCATGCACTGTAACTATCAAAGACATCTCCTGCCTATGGTTTATTATGACAATATTCTCATGTTCCCAGTTGATGTCTGAGTCACAAGTAATACTGAACCTTTCATAAACTGTGTTTTTTTCTGTATACATCTATAATAAAGTTAATTTGCAAATTAGTCACAATAACACGAATAACTAATAATATGTAACAAAACAAAAATAATATATAACTGAGTAATATACAACAAAATCAATTATAATGATAAACATACTTTGTGAGGCAAGGTCTCCCCATGTAGCTGAGGATAACCTTGAACTCCTGATCCTCCAACCTCCATCTCATGATTGCCATCATGCCTGGCTTCTATGGTGCTGGGGTTAGAACCCAGGGCTTCATGCACATTAGGCAACCACTACCAACAGATGGGCATCCTCACCTCTGAAATGATATATTATAATGAAAGTTATGTGAATGTTCTGTCTTCCTCAAATCTTACTGTTACTGCACATTCTCACTTGAAGTAGCTCCTTCCCAGCTTCTCCTTGGCTCCTCCAAACTACTGACGTCCCATTTCTTGCTCTCTAGGGACATTACTAAGTAAAGTGAGGGTTACTTGATTACATGTACTGAAATTCAACAACAGTTGGTTTGGTAACCAAGAAGGCTGCTGAGTGGATGACAGGTAGGCAGTGTATACAGTGTGGATACTCTGGGCAGTTAGGTGATTCATATCTCAGGCACAAAAATCACAGGACAGTGCAGAATTTCATCAAGATATCTCAGTATTGCAAACAATTTGAAATTTATCTATTGTTGATTTCTGGGATTTTTCTCTTAATATTTTCAGACAACGATCGATCATTATCTTAGGGTTTCTGTTGCTAGGAAGAGACACCTTGACCACTACAACTCTTACAAAAGAAACTATTTAATTGGGGCTGGCTTACAGTTTCAGAGGTTTAGGCCATTATTTTAATGGTGGTATGCAGACTGACATGATACTGGAGAAGAAGCTGAGAGTCCACAGGCAGCAGAAGCAACTGTGTGCTACTCTGAGCATAGCTTGAGCAGAGGAGACCTCAAAGCCGACCCCTACAGTGGCACACTTCCTCCAACAAGGCCACACATACCCTAACAGAGCCACACCTCCTAAGTGCCACTCCCTATGGGGTCCATTTTCTTTCAAACCATCACAGTCGTGAATGACTGGAGTGACAATAAGTGGGTGTAAGTGCAATTATATTGTAGAGAAATATCCTACAACTTGAAACATTCCCTCCAGGACGCAGGGGGAGGCTTCTCAGCCTCAGGAAGTAGACACACTTCACTGTCTGGGGAAGGTGACCTTATAAGAGTCAAGAAGCCCTCTCCCCGGGGTTGGAGATGCACATGAGTGCCTGTTGGAGGACAGTCTCTGGCCAGCCTAGTCACTGAGAAGATTCTCAGGGCTTGGAGCTACCTGCACGTCCGTAGAAAGCTCTGGAGATGGTCCAGCACCATGCCCTGTACTCACCAGCTTCCATAAGCTAAAATAAACTTCTACACATCAAAAAAAAGTGTAAAAGAGAAACTGGAGAAATGGTAAAAAATTTGTAACTTCGGCTCTGGTGAGTGGGTTGGGGACAGGGCAGGGGGTGGAGAGACGAGAGGATCATGGGGTTTGCTGGCCAGCCTGCCTAGCCAAATTGGTGACTTCCAGGTTCAATGAGAGAATCTGTTTCAAAAAATAAGGTGGAGCACAATCTCAGGAGACAGCTAATTCCAGTCCCCACCCATGCACACAGATGTACACACATACACAACACAACATGACACACACACGTGAACTGAGAAAAGAAAAGGACTCCTAAGAGACCGATGCCATGGGTCAGTTTGCTTAGCTGCTGGAGAGAAGGGATAAACATGGCACAGGAGACACTGGGGACAATGGGAAAGCAGCCTTGCCATTGCTAACTTCCTCAGAGTGAGCGCTGTGCGGTAACTCTGTAGAAGAGTATCTCCATGCTCCACATGTCTCCCCTGGTACACCGAAGGCTGGAGTATCGTGGTGTCTGCAACTTAAATTTCAAATGGTTCAGAGACAGAGAGAGAAAATAAATCTTGGTGAAGGGTTTCAAAACATGAAAAGTAAAAAGGGCAAGAGAAGAGGTGTAGTGTAAGGGTGTTTAGAAAGAAATGGTCTAGAAGTCTGAGAAGGGCTGGAGATGGAGAAAGACGGACAGGGCAGAGTGTTTGTGGAATAAGGTGCCAAACAGGCTTCATGAAGCAGTGTTCCCAGACCTTCCCTCTTCTCCATGTTGCACCCATGTTGCAAAGGCCCCACCCAAAGCCAAGCTGTGGATGCAGAGGACGCTGCAGCCCAGAGCAGAGGTAGGGAGAGACGGCCAAGCCTGGTGGATCCAGTCCTTTCAGTCACAGCTGAGTACCTCGGAGGAGTACACTGCCCTTGGATACACGGCTGGGGAGATGGCACAGTGGGTAAGGGCACTTGCTTACAAGTACGGAGACCTCAGTTCAAATCCCCAGCACTCATGCCAAAAGCTGGGCATGGCTATGTGTGCCCCTAAGCCCAGGCAGATGCAGAGTGGGTACAGGAGGATTCTGGGACCTCAAGGAGCAGTGGACTTAGATAAAGGGCAAGCATCTGGTTCCATGGGAGACCCCATCTCAGGGGAGTAAGGAAGGAAAATGCTGGCATTCTCCTCAGGCCTGTGCGTGTGTGTATACCATACACATAGCACAACACACACACCATAACACACCACACACACATACACACACACACACACACACACACACACACACACACACACACACACACACACGGAAATATACAAGTCAAACCATCCGGCTCCCCTCAGCATCCTTTCCGCAGCTCCTGCGCAGCCCATCACAAATGACGCATGCACTAGTGGAGCAATGATTCCCTCCAACACAATAATTACAAAACA
Source organism: Peromyscus californicus insignis (assembly GCF_007827085.1). NCBI lineage: Eukaryota > Metazoa > Chordata > Mammalia > Rodentia > Cricetidae > Peromyscus > Peromyscus californicus. The sequence goes on from NW_026294436.1 coordinate 7,701,400, forward strand.
CTTAGCGCTCTTTCTAAATGATTATATGTTTTATTTAAATATTTATCTTTCTCAAATTTGACTGAAAAATCTATAAGTAATTAGTTATCAGCCCAGTTACTCGGATGACAGGCAGTTCCCTTAATTTTCTATGCAGTCGACAGGGTTTTAACTCTGAAATTATTCTAGTCACGGCATCCTTCAAAGGTCTAAATGGAAAAAAAAGTTAAATGCCTTAATATCTTTGAGATTTGCAAAGATATTTGAGGATTTGCTGAGGGATTCGGTGTCGGATGAAGAAAGTGTTTTGTTAGTGCGGAGACTAACTTGCATCTCCACTTTGAAAGGAAATGTGGAATCGGAATGCGCGGAGAGGGCTGAGATGAGAGGCCGCGGAGCAACCATTTGTGTTTCTGCAGCCTGTGCCTTTGAGGCCTAGGTTACACTGGTTCAGAGGCTTGTGGGAATGTGTGCTCCCTTCCTCTGGCAAGGGTAACCGCAGAGCACAAGGATAAAATGCAAACTAGCAAACACTAATTATAAGGGGTCTAAATTGTTATTGAAATGCAAATCCCCTCCCCAGCAACTGCTCACCCGTAAGTAAGCATAAGTGGCAATTCTGTAGTGATGGCACCGTAAGTGGGGCGTGGGGGCAGGGGAGAGGCTTGTGCCCTGCCCTGAGTAGGGTTTCACCTCACCGGATATATTTTTAAAGACAGGGTCTCACTATGTAACCCTGGTTGACCTGGAACTTCCTATATAGACCAGGCTGCCCTCAAACTCAAACTCAGAGATCTGCCAGCTTCTACCTTCCAAATGCTGGGATTAAAGGTGTTTGCCTCCATGTCTCACTTTGCCTCATTGGTTTGTCCTCATAATTTGCTGGTGTCCTGGGCTGGTCACCCTGGTCTGCTGTCCTGCTCGGCCTGGCACTGGCCTCTGCCATTGCGGGCGGGGGTGCTTTGGGTTTTCATGCTCTGTCCTCATTTCCACAGAGTGTGGTAAAGAAACCCTAGGGGCTGAGGAGAGAGCCGCATAAGGAAAGTGCTGGCCTTGCAAGCACCAATCCTGAGTTGGATCCTGAGAACCTACACATTTGTAATCCTAGCTCTGGGGAGGTGGAGACAGGAGCATCCCTGGAGCCCCTTGGCCAGCTAGTTTAGACTGCTTCTACTTAGTGTGCTCCAGGTCAGTGAGAGACCTTGTCTAAAAAAAAAAAAAAAAAAAAGAAAGAAAGAAAGAAAAAAAGGAAAGAAAAGAAAACGGAAGCAGAAGAAAGGTGGATGATGCATACCTGAGGTTGTCCTCTGGTCACCATATGCCTGTATTTGTGCACCTACACACATATACACATATATGTCATCTACACACACACACCTTGTCTTTGGTTAAGTCAGTCAATCCTAGATATCTAGGACAGCATTTGAGGCTGTGCTTCCTGTACAGCCAAGCCCACGCCCCAGGCATCACAGAGCCAGGAAGAAGATGTGTTTGTGGCTGCAGCTCCACTGTGGCACAGCACTTCACTTAGTTCTTCCAAACACCTCTGTACATAGACGCACCCAGAATTATCAATATCACAAGATCTGTGTGTGGTGATACATGCCTGTAGTCCGAGTACTTGGTAGACTGAGGCAGGAGGACTACTACGCATATATGCTTGAATAGTGAGACCTTTTCAAAAGCAACCTCTACACAAGCAACATTCTGTCATGTAGGAGGTGGGTTTTTGAATGGCATTGTGGTACATGAATGTGTATACATACATAAAACACCACTTCCTACAATGGCTAGGATTGTTTTTAGGGTCCTAAGACCCTTGTCTCAGTTATGTTTCTACTGCTGGGATAAAACCATGACCAAAAGCAACTTGGGGTAGAAAGTATTTATTTCAGTTTACAGTTCTACACTCAGTCCATCATCAAAGAAAGCCAGGACAGGAACTCAGGTCAGGGACCTGGAGGCAAGAACTGATGCAGAGACCATGGAGGGGTGCTCCTCACTGGCTTGCTCAGTCTACTTTCTTATTGCACCCCAGCTCAAGGGAGACATAGTAAGCTGAGCCCTCTCACATCAATAATCAATCAAAAAAAAATACCCACAGGCAAATCTGGTGGAACGTTTTCTCAGTTGAGCTTGCCCCTTCTCAAAGGACTCTAGTTTGTGTCAAACTGACTAAAGATTAACCAGGACAATCTATCCCCTGGGAATGCTTTTCTGCTTTCCACGTCTGCTCCTCTCTGGAGAAAAGAAAACAGGCCCCTCCCTTCAGCACTCTTGCAGGATCCCGCCTTGGCCACTGGCCACATGGGCAGTTGAGAAGCTGTCCCTGTGGGCCAGTATATAGGACACAGAGGTCCGCCCAAGGCCGGGGACCACGTCTGTCCTGTGTGTGCTGCCGAACAGGGTTGTCTGTTTTTTTTAAATGCCATTTTGTTTTCTGGATGGTGGAGACACCAGCTCCTGGCAATTAGTCCCAAGGTGCACTCTGGCTCTCATAGGCATGAATGCATCTATCCATTCATGTCTGTTTATGTATGTATGTACGTATGTGTATATATATATATATATATATATATATATATATGTATTTATACACCTATGTCTGTATACACAGACTGTGTGCCCATGTGTATGCATGTAGTTACGTACCTGTGTATGCACATAATACATGTCTGTTTGTGTACCTATGTGAAAATGCACACGTACACATTTATGTACTCAATGCAATGAGCTCTGTCTCTCTCCATCCACCAAAGGGTAAGGGTTGCTGGTGAGCTACTGTCTCTGAGTACTCAGTCAGGAAGCACCAGATTTGGGGGCAGGTGTGGCAGAGGCCAAGGGGAAAGAGAATTGTTGATGGCAGCACATGCAGGAACCACTTGCACACACATGTACCTTCCCAAATCTTAATGCATGCGTTCACTACTCCTCACGGCACGCCTAAAACACGATTCTCCTTTAGTAAATGATGAAACTGAGACTAATTCGCCTAGCCCAGGTCATACAGTGCACAGATGCTAACAGTGAACTCCTGGATCAAGGCATGCAGGGTCTTGGAATCCGACCTACTAGGCTGTGAGCTGTGCAGGTTATCAGGTGAGGATCCCCACCAGCAGAAGTGGGGGAGGGCAGCCTGGGGCGACCACTGGCAGCCAATGACAGCCACGCAAGAATTGGCCCTGCTGCCCGTCAGGGCTTCAGAACTTCAACGAAGAAAGCCATAAATCCAGATTGCAGGTAAAATGCCCAGCTAGAAGAAGGGCTTTGCAGGGCTCTAGCAGGGTCAGCAGAGCATATGCCTGGAGCCTGGACTTCCATCCCCAGCATGACATCAAGTCAGTATGATCCTGCATACCTATAATTCCAACACATGGGAGGTGGCTGGAGGAGGATTAGAAGTTATCTTTGTTTACAGAGTGAATTTTGAGGCCAGCCTGGGCTACATGAGACCCTGTCTCAAAAAACAAACAAATAAACAAACAGCAACAACAACAAAAAAAACCAAACCTTGCCCTGTGACTCCCAAAGTCAGAACCAAAACCAAAGCTTTGCAGACCAAATATGTCTACAGGCTTCTAGGCACCATGGTCTCCCAGTTTACAACAAAGCAGATTAAGCTCAGAGTGCGAATGTGATTTTCCTCCAGCCATTCAGCCTGTACCAGAACCCTGTTACCCAGTCATAATGCATCAGCCTGACCTGGACCCAGCTGAGAGACTGCATTCTCAGTTCCCAGAGCACTTCCTTCTGTGTCTCCCCTGGTGATAGGAGTCTGAGGGGCCAGGCTTCTCTGGGTCTGGGTCCACTCAGCCTATGTGTTGTACAAAAAGCATAAACTGATCAGTGTTTTTTTGTTTTGTTTTGTTTTTTTCTGGCTGTTAATCCACAATGTGAGCCCTTACATGCCCCACAGCCTCTTTCTTTATGGTGGAGGTTGGGGGCCGGGGGCTTCCCTCGCTCTCTCTGAGCAGGAAGCAAGAAGCAGTTTCACAGGTGAAGTTCTACACCAGGTCTTGCCTGCCCTTTCATGCACCCCAGAAGTTCTGTTTTCATTCTGAGCCAAATGTCTGGAGAAGCGGCTTTGCCTTCTCTGACTTCACCGAGGAGGAGTTGGGGTGCTGTGATGTCAGCGGGTGGGGAGAAGTGAATGGACCAAGGACGCATAGTCAGGCGATCCAGGTGACAGAGTATCCAAGTGCCCCCCACATGAGGGGCAGAGAAAGACTGAACCCCTACACTCCCTGCATGGGCTGCTTCTTGCCTTCCTGAGCCACCTGGTCAACTCTCCTGAGGACCCAGAATACTCAGAGGTGTGGGCCAAGCAGGGAGGCTTTGTGGAATGGGGATGGTGCTGAGGCTCCGCCCTTGAGCTGGACCTGCGGCTTTTGAGGGTAAGATGAAGCTGCCGATGACATTCCCCCTTGATGTTAGCCGGGTTACCTTCATCTCATCCCCCAAACCTCTCCCTCCCACTTCCAGCCACTCCAGGCCTCTGAACTGCTGGTGGAGGCACTTCCGGACCTGTCCTCTCTCTGTTTACTGTCAGCGCCACGGATTTGGATTTGGATTCGGCTCCTGTTCCTCCCGTGTATTTTCCGGTCTATGTGTTTTTAGCTTTTGTCATCTGAGCACTTAGTCCCGCTGGTCTAGGCTTGGGCAGCCCAAACTGTGCCCTGAGGGATATGTCTTCCCTGGGGACCAGCCTCTCCCCTTTCACTCACCCCTGTGTGTCTCCCCTGCCTGCTTCTGTCTACCGCTGCCCAGTTTCCTCCTGTTTCTTCAATCCAGCCTACCCCTTCAGAACTCCACCTGACCCTCACTTGTCCGTTTGTCCCCCGATGGGAGCCTGGCTGTCTTGCATCAGGTAGACTGACTCCAGTCTGGTCTCTGGTTGTTGGAGTATCAGGTCCTAGGGAAAGGGAGGGAGCTGGCTTCTGTGTGGTTGATTGGCTCCTGGGTTGATGGACCTATCATAGCTGGGTTTATTGGGTTAATTCTAAAAGGCGGGCCTGGACCCCCTAAAAATCATCTGGAAGGCGTAGCTCCCATCAGCTGTTGGGTCTGCAAGACTAGTTGAACTGTGTAGCTGAGCTGTGGAGTACCAGCTATGTGTTGGGGAGCGTGCACCCTGGAGCCGGAAGCAGGGAACACTCTCCATCTATCCCTACCCGGCTTGCCTACCATGAGGTAGACAGTCAATAAACAAGGAAGTAATTAGCTACATGGCTCATTAGGAAGGGACTTATTCCAAGAAGGGGGGATGGGAATGAAAGCCTGAATGGGGGTGATTTCCCAGTCAGGTGGCTCAGAGAGGAATGGAGGCTGGGAGCAGCTGCCTGGGAAGGAACATTCTAAGACAATGCAGCCACTGGGACATGCCGGAATCACATGAGAGGAGGCCGGCAGCCAGCACGGGACTGAATGTGGGTATCTTAGTTTCATTTCCGGTCATCATGATAAAATACTCTGATGAAAGAAACTTAAGGAAGAAAGGATTTGTTTAGCTTACACCCCTAGGTTATGGCCTGTTACTGCAGGGATGTCAAGGCAGTCGGAGCTAGTCACACCCCCAGTCCGGAGAGGAGAGCAGTGGATTGATGCGTGCCTGCGAGTGCATGGCTCACTCTCTCCTTTCATTCAGCCCTTGAACGACTCCCCGCATACTTTCAGGGTCTTCCCACTCAATTAACCCAACTAAGAAAACCCCGCACAGGCATGCCAACAGGCCAACCTAATCTAGAGAAATCCTCGTTGAGGCTCCCTTCCCAGGTGATTCTAGATTGTCAAGTTCATCACAGCAGGAGCACAACAGGAGCAGAGCGGGGAGAGGGGATAGGAGACAGGATGGCAAGGAGGACCCAAACAAGGAGAGAGACATGATCTGACTGATGCTGGGACAGGGCTGCCTCAACTGCTGTATTGAGACAAGATGGCAGAGGACAATGGCTACTTCTGTGATTCATGCAGTAAATGCTGACACCCTGTGCCAAGGGTAGGCAGTGGGTGATGAGGGCAGCATTTGAACTCCAGATGTGATGAAGCATACGGGGTGTGTGGCATGGAAGACTCCAGGATTGGGGTCCACAGAACCTGAGCAAAGGAGTTGTTTGTGTCTTATGCGGGAGACTGCAGAAGGAGCGGGCTTGGGAGGAAGATGGGATTATTGGTTTACGGAACAGCTGCCTGTGGGCACCGATGAGTTCTCAGGAGTGTACCCAGGTTGGAGATAGAGGGGACTAATTATTAACTTGGCCCAGTGGTCCCATATACCAGCGAACAGATCAAATATCATTTACCCCAATGTCAACCCTGGAGCAGAATGTGGACTCTGAAGGATGTGTAGTCGGCAAGCTAAGTTAGTTTGGAGAGTGGTTGCTGGCTGGAGGAAGTGACAATCAAAGGTTGGTATGAAAGATGAGGAACCGTCAACTATGTAAAAAGTTTGGTGTGGGAAGAGTGTCCCAGTAAGAGGAACTCTGTCAAGGTCCTGTGTCAGAGGAAGTGTGGGGGCCCAGGGCATGTGAGAAAGTGTGCAATGAGCACTGTCTGGAAGGGCAGGAAAGAGCATGGCAAGAGGAGAGGCTGGGCAGCCCAGTGATGGCCAAGGCAGGCAGAGTACTCAGAATCTTGTACACTCAGTTCGTTGGTCATTATTCTAAGTCATGAGGTATCCTTTCAGTGGTGAAAATCTGAAAACAGAGGGGAGCAATTTGGAATGGTCACCTCTGAAGGGACGGTGAGTGGTAGAGGGTGGATCGGAAAGGGGCACCAGGAAAGGTGATTGCGTGGTCTGGCAGAGCTGATGGAAGTGCAGGGAAATGCACACCAGCAGAGCAGTCAGTGAGAGAACCAGCAACCTTTGCAACAGCCAGATGTGACCGACTAAGACAGAAAGGGAGTATTGTGTATTTCAACCAGGGGTGAAAGTAGAACACACGGAAGGCGGCAGCTGGGGAGCTGTTACTGGGGCTGGAGAGATGGCTCAGAGTTTAAGAGCGCATACTGCTCTCATAGAGGGCCTGCCTTCACAACTGCCTGCAGCTCTCCCTCCAGGGGATCTCTTGCTCTTTTCTGGTCTCCGCAAGTGCCCTTGAGCACGCACACACACACAACTTGACATCTTTAAAACAGAAAGAAGTTATGCAGCCATTTATCAACCAACTGGTCACAGATCCTTGTGCAGGTCTGTGTTCGTGTTGGTGCACATGAGCGTGCGTGCGTGCATCTAGAGGCCTGAGGCCAGGGTCTCTCATTTGATGAGAACACACAGCCAGTTTACAAATGCTCATACAGTCTTCTGCTGGTTCCTGGAATGGCAGTCCTGGGCCCTAAATGTCTGTCCACAATGTCTGAGATCTGAGGTCAGAGCTTGGAAAGCAGAGGGCTGGGTCCAGGTTTGAAGATGCCACAGTAAGGCAGATTGTGAAGCTCAGCACTCCCACAGGTGGTTACCAGATGCTGAGGACTGAGTCAGTAACTCAGTCTGGGGCCCAGTCCCTGGATGGCGGGTTAAAGGAGGTGGTTTCCCTCTTGGAACAGAAGCTGCCGGTGAGATGCTGAGCGCCCAGGAGACTGAGCAAGGCACGTTCACTGCAATGAGCCAGGTGGGAAGAGCAGAGAGGCAGAGTGCAGCGGGATGGGCCCTGAGAAGGATGAGGCGGCTGGGGTACTCCCACCTTCGCAACAGTTCTCAGAGAAACCTGAGGGTCCATAGCACTACTTTCCCGAGTTTCCTAGACCCTTCTATGAAAGAATCTGGATCACAGGTGAGACAAAGCTGAAAAACAACAACAACAACAACAACAACAAAAACGAAAACGAAGAAACAACCAAAGCAAAACCAAACCAAACCAAAAACCTGTGGAGAAGCTGGAGAGGTGGCTCAGTCGGCAAAGTGCTTGCCTGTAAGTGTGAGGACGCGAGTTTGACGCCCAAAACTCACGAGGAAAATTGATGGGCATAACGGTGCAGACTTGTAATCCAAACCCTGGGGAGGTGGAGACAGGCAGGTCCTCGGGGCTCAGTGGCTAGCCAGCCTAGCCTGCTTGATGAGATCCTGAGGAAGGACACACCCAAGGTTACCCGTCACACACACATTCCTTAAATCATCTGTTCATACCCTTTACCCGAATGCAATAGGCCACACACTTTGAAAATCGGCTTCCGTCTGGAGCTGAACGCAGCCACGTACCTAATCATATTCTTAGCTGTACTTAATTGAGTACTTCTCATCAAGGGCCAGGATGTGCTAATAGATTTACAGGCATTGTGACATGATATTCATGTCAATTTGGTCACGTGGATTTTCCTCTTCTCACTTAACTGAAGTGGAAACTGTTCGGGCCTAGTATCCAAAGTTACCCAGTTCACGGGCTCTTAAACTTACACCTGTCTTGTCCCAAGAGTTCTTCCGTTTGGAAGCCTCGTGAGGGCAAGAGGCAGGTTCATCAGCCATACTGACAATGAGGAAACCCAGGGCATGGTCAAGGATGTAAGCTGGTGCTCTGAGGTCTGCCTCTGAGTTCTGTGTGTCCCGCAGGAACCACATTCCCATTTCTCCCATATGCTAGCCTGCTGGTAATTTTTTCCTCCTTGATGTGATGGCTATACAATCAGTTTCCCCTGACTCGTGAGGAAGGGGTCCCCCCTGCTGTGGTCCCCAGGCTGCCCTGACAGTAAATATTGATTTTGGGAACTGGGAGGACAGATTCATTTGTGAGTCGGTTCTGAGACAAACCACATCTTGGGTGGCATCCTATGCTGAAGGATGGTGCCTTGTTCTTTTATCTGGCACATTGGGTGTGAGGGGAGGTTCAGCTCTCCGTAGATCACCAGGAAAAAATTAAGATCTCCACACAGCATCCCTGATGAATGCTGTGCCCACTCTGTGAGGAGGGTGTCTGAGCAAAGAGTGGGCACTTCTGACTAACAGGCACAGGTTCACATCTGTGAGGACCGTCTGAGGGGCAGGCTCTTCATCTGTTGAGGCCTGTGCTCTGCATTGGAGCACAAGGCACCTCTCCACACTCCTGTCTGCCTAGGGAGAAGCTATGTGTCCCCAGTACTCAAGTGGAGCAAAGCTGTCCATTTTCTGTTCTGGAGTTGGTCTTCAGTTTCCCTGGAAAGACTAGAGTGGCTTCCCTAGGTGGCTTGCTCCAGTAGTGCCACCATTAAACGGCTCTTGAGGGGAATACTTGCATGCCCCTACAGGGATAGCAAGAGAGTGATCACTTCTGAGTGGTGCCTTCTGCCCTGGGGGTGGAGGACAAAGTGACAAGAAGCCAAACACAACTTAGGGTGAAATGAGGTGAATTACTAGACTTCACTCCCTTTCCCAAAGGAATCGAGGGAGAAAAATCACAGTCCTAAAATTCCCAACTGCAGCCCAGACCCAGAGCCGGGACGCCTGGCTTGAGGAACAGGTGTTGTGCGATTCCACTGGTCAAAAGCTCAAGTGCATTTAAGGCGCTGTGTGCCTCTTTCCTATATACTGAAACATTCTCTTTTGGAAGAGGGAGGAGAAAGCAGAGAGGAAGGAGGTGGGACCAGGGACCAAGGAGCAGGAACCAGAGAGGAAGGAAGAGGGAGCAGGGAGGAAGGAGAAGGGAACAGGGAGAAGGGAGGAGGGAGGAAGGAGAAAGGACCAGGAACTGAGAGGAGGAACCAGGGAAGAAAGAGGAGGGACCAGGGAGCAGGGAGGAAGGGAGGGGGAGGGGTAAAGAGGAAGGAGGGACTAGGGAGGAAGAAAGAGGGAGGAGGGTGGAAGACACAGAGAGTAGGGAGCAAGAAGGGAGAAAATCATAGGGCCCAGCAAGCAAATGAAACTCAAACGGCTCAGGAAACTCCTGAAACTTACAAGAATTCCAACTATCCGCAAGTGTTGGGTAAGCAGTAAGAACTGGTAGGGAGAGGAGACTTCTCAGTGGAGCTGCCTACACGTTGGATAGGGAGCTCCAGGAATGCAGCTTTGATGAGTCTTCAGCCGTGCTGGGTGGGTTTTTCACTGCTACAGCTGTCATTCAGTCTCCCATCCTTTTATATGTAACCCCAATCAACTCACTGCTTCAGGAGGGCTTCTTTCTTCGGTCTGTTGTCAGTGCCTTCTCTAGGCAGGAAAAGTCATACAACACTGCCCTCTTGCTTGCTTAGTAACTTCTTACTCTGGGAAGTCACAGGCTGCCACCATGAGCTGAGGTTCAGTCATTATCGGGCCTAGGCCACCACTAGACCCAAACCTAAAAGATGTACTTTACTATGTGGCCAGCAGGGATCAGAAGTCACAGCAAAGAAAGACAGACACAAATCACAAGGGTTGGCATAGCAGCGCACACTTTGTGCTGGCTAGTTTTATGTCAACTTGATACAAGCTAGAGTCATCTGAGAGGTAGGAACCTCAACTGAAGAAATGTCTCCATAAGATCAGGTTGTAGACAAGCCTGTAGGGCACTTTCTTATTGGTTCATGGGGGAGGGCCCAGCCCATTATGGGTGGTGCCACCCCCTGAGTTGGTGATCCTATGTTCTGTAAGGAAGCAGGCTGAGCAAGCCATGGGGAGCAAGCCAATAAGCGGCACCCCTCTATGGCCTCTGCATCAGCTCCTGCCTCCAGGTTCCTGCCCAGTTTGAATCCCTGCCTTGGCTTCCCTCAGTGGACTGTGGCTCTGGATAAGTAAGCCAAATAAATCCTTTCCTTCCTAAGTTGCTTTTGGTTGTGGTCTTTCATCACAGCAATAGTATCCCTAGTTAGGATGCAACTGTAATTACAGGACTTGAGAGGCTGAGGAAGGAGGATTGCCATGAGTTTAAGAACAGTCTGAGCCATTGAATAAAACTCTCAAAGAAAAAAGCAAAACAAAAAATGCCTTTAGTTTTTAAACACTTTTGGTTGAGATTTTGGTTTTCAATAAGACAATTTTGGCAGGTTAGATTAGCCACTTCTGGAGCAATGGGTATTATGTAGGAAATGGACCTGCCCAAGGATCCTAGGCCACCTATGGTGCTGGTGACATCCCTTGGCTGAGTTCCCTGTGGGAAGTGCCATCCTCTAGCAGCTTTATGAATGAGCCAGCCAGGACCCCAACACCATCAAGCCTTCAGATGACAATTCCAGTTGTCTGATGGCATTTGTGATACCATTTCAGACCCTAAGTCAGAAGATCAAGCACAGCCCCTTTCAGAAATCGAGACCCACAAAACAGTGACATGAAGCAGTTGTATTGAGGAAAAACAGACATGAAAACTGCTTTTATATCACTAGAAGGTTTCCAGTCTCTCAAACTGCATGTGCTTGTTCACAAGGGTCTTAAATTTGGGAAGTGGGAGAAAGCCACGGAGGACGGCTTGATCTCCAGCCCAGCTGTCTGCCTCCAGGCTATGGATTCTCCTCTGTCACCCCACGCTCTCATATGCTGCTAGCTCATTAGACAGACAGAGGAGTGTTGGGCCACAGCCCTCCCCCATGTCATTTCTTAGTTTCATGGATGTCGATGCTTCCCTACATGTATGTCCATGTATATGTGTATGCTTGGATGTGGGATTCCCCTAGAATTGATACTTCTCAGGTTTCTTGTCTGGGGATGCCAGCTGTCGCTCCAGACCCCGGGAGCTGTTCTGATCCAGTGCTGACAGGATCTGAGGCAGATCACCCCTATTCCTGTAAATATGCTTTGCAAAGTTTTGAATGATATTGCTGTTCTTGAAAATGTGTGTCTATGTCAATCACCTTTTTTTTTTTTTTTTTGTAAAGACAGGATGTACCTGGCTTGATATTTGGCCAAGCTAGCAAAATGGTAAGTGTTGTTTTGGGTTTTAAAGATGTTTTGATGTAAAAGTTGGGGGGCAAACTTATTTGACATATTTGTTTTTGCTGGAGGTTAATGTTGAAGGAGGGTAGATTTTTGATTGTTAGTGTGGAAAACCATGCTTGTTTTTGACGTAGAAATAAAGACGGCTGGAGCTATTTGGGGCCAGCCACTTATGTGAAACTCATCTGGTCATCAGATAATTCATTCCTTCATGCCAATGCCTGTAACGACTGTCTCAGGACCTGAACCCAGGCTGAGGCGGGACCACAGCAGCACTAGGTAATAAAACCTGACACTGTCTTCTTGTTCTCTCTGTCTCGCCCCTGCCTATCTCAGGCCTGCCTGATGCTTCCTCCCCTGTGCTCACAAACTGTTTTTCCTGACTCTCCTGGGGTGGGAGGAAGCCTCTGGACCTGTCAATCTTTCCCCAAAGGGCAGAGGGCAGAACTAACCCCAGATGCTTAAAAGCCCATTTGTGGCTGCCTGCAGGGTACCGAAAACTGCCCCACACCAGGAAGCCCATGGCCTGTCTGCTTGGCTGGGTTCCACCCATGCTTGCTTACTGGGGCTGCAGCTCAGTCCTGCTCCCCAACTTCTCTTCACCTTGAGGACCTGTCCCTCTGTTCTCTGACTCTGTAGCTGGGTAGCCTGATACTGGAGAAGACTGCAGGTTGGATCTGGCTAGTTGGCTATGAGGGGGGTTGTCGTGTATGTCCCCCACTTAGAGAGTTCATGATTAGTCTTTTGTGAAAGAAATGGCATAGGGGCTGAAGACATGGCTCAGAGGCTAAGAACACTGGCTCCTCTTGCAGAGGACCCAGGTTCAATTCCTAGCATCCACAGAGTGCCTCACAACCATCTGTAATTTCAGTTCAAGGGGATCCCACATCGTCTTCTGGCTTCTTTGGGCACCAAGCATACATACATACACAGACATACATGTGTGTTACTTTTGTTTATCATGCATTTATTTAACTCTGTGAAACAAGCATCGACATCCATGAAATTAAGAAATGACATGGGAGAGGGCTGTGATCCAACACTCCTCTGTCTGTCTGTCTGATGTGCTGGCAGCATTTGAGAGCGTGGGGTGAGAGAGCAGAATCCATAGCCTGGAGGCAGACAGCTGGGCTGGAGATCAAGTTTAAACAGAGGGAAAGAGCTGTCCATAGCTACGTGGTCCTGATCAAGGTGTGGTCCTGCCCATCATCGACCCAGCATCATCTCAGCTCCAGTGTCTCCTGCAATGTGGGCTAAGAAGCTGTCAGAACTGCGTGAAATCTTGGTTTGGGAGACAAACCTCTTCCTGGTCTGGCATCATGTTTCACACCTTTTCTTCTCCCAGAATGAGATTCATGGGGGAAATCCCAATTTCTTGGAATACAGAATACCCCTGCCCTAGTCCAAGCCCTTCTGGGATAACTTAGGCTGACAAGCTGGCATGTGTCACGTGTCCTTTATTTTTCACTCAGTGCATGTGTGTGTGTGCGCACATACACACACACACTCCTAAGCACAATAGAGTGATACAAAAGCACTCCATTAAATGGCTGCCCAGCAGGCTATTAGGCTAACAGATTATGGAATGAAATAACACATCACCATTCGTTCATCTACTCTCAGCTGACAGCCATTCACGGTTTGTGTCCTGCTATTATAAACATCACCTATGCTTGTATAGATCATGTCCATTTCCTAATTTACTAATGCTTTAATTAGGAATGCTTTTATTTCCTAAATACCGAGAATGAGGGCACTCTTAATTTTAGCACCTTAATTTTAATAGGTGGTTTGAAAATGGCCCTAAAAATGTTGATTTTTCACAGCTGAGCCAGCAGGAGGTATTCTCAGTTCTTTCAGGGTCGTGGGGAGATGTGTACATGTTTTGTGTTTATGTGGGTACAGATAGAGTGCAGAGCCCTCACAGTCCAGAGTCCAGAAGAGTCCGATCCTCAGAGCTGGTTGTGAGCTGCCAGACCTGAGTCCTGGACATTGAACTGAGGTCCTCTGCAAGAGCAGCAAGTACTCTTAACTGCTGAGCCATCTCTCCAGTCTATTATTCTCAGTCTTTTAGCATTAGTTTACCTAACAGGGCTAGAGTAACTTCTCATTTTTACTTTATATGTTTGTGACTCATTCAGATTTTGGGTGTATTTTATATTTATTGGTCATTTGAATCTAAGCCTCTGTAGATTTTCTCAGTTTCTTTGTCTGTTTTATTAGTTGTCTGACTTAGCAATTTGAAAACAACTATGTGTGTTTGGGTGTGAGTGGGCTGATGGGGATGGTGTGTGTGTGTGTGTGTGTGTGTGTGTGTGTGTGTGTGTGTGTGTGTGTGTGTTACTGTTGTGTAGCAAGTTCTACCTTGACACATTCCATCCTAGAGGTAGGCTCATTAAAACTCAGAAAGGAAACAACATATGTGTCTCAGGAAGTTCTTAAAACTCACAAGATTTGAGTCCTGTAAGATTTACAAGGCACTTCCTTCCTCAAGGGCAAGCTTTAGTATTGCTGGAGAGAGAAGACTAACAATCAGTGGCCTGCAAGTCCTTGGGAGAGCTTCATTATGTACACGTTTTGTGAGTTATCACCCATGCTGAGGTGCTCTTTTGGTCTTGCAGCTACCTTTGGGCTGTTCACAATCCTCTAAGTATCCCCTCACCTATACTCTGTAAGTTAACCCAATATCATTGGTTTGCTGAAAAAGTCACACAGCGGGGCATGCATATGAGTGCATGTGCCCATGCATGTGCATGCAGAGGAGGATGAAAGATGTCTTCATCTGTCACTTGCTCCCTATTCCCTCGAGACAGGCTCTCTCACTGAACGCTGTCTGGCTAATGAGTTCCCTGCACCCAGCTATCTCTGAGCCCAAAGCCGGGGTTATAGGCACGCAGAGCCAAGCCCAGCTGTTCGTGAGTGCTGGGGGTTCAAACTCGGATCCTCACGCTTGCAAGCAAATGCTCTTACTCACCAACCTTGTTTGTTATCTGTCGCCGTGACAAAGCACCATGACCCAATGCAACATGGGGGGAGGAAAGAGTTGTATGGATTATAGGTTACAGTCCACCACTGAGGGAAGTCAGGGCAAGGATCCTGGAGGCAGGAACAGAAGCAGAGACCATGAATGAGTGCTGCTTACTGTCTTGTTTTCCATGGCTTACTCAGCTTACTTTCTTTTAAAAAATTGTTATTTGTTTTTATTTTTATCTTTTGCCTGCATGAGTGTATGTGTGCATGTGTGTACCTGTTGCACGAAGAGACCAGAATAGGGTGTCAGATCCCCTGGAACTGGAATTACAAATGGTTGCAAGCCACTCTGTGGGTGCTGGGACCCACACCTATGTCTTCTGCAAGAGCAGCAAGTGCTCTTAACTCCTGAGCCATTTTTGAAGCCCCTCAGCTTTCTTATACAACCCAGGACCACCTGTCCAGGGGTGGCACTGCCCACAGTGCGCTGGGCTCTCCTACATCAATCAAGAAAATGCCCCCATGAGCACAAAGGCAGACCACTCTGATGAAGGCAGACCACTCTAATGGAGGCGGATCCTTGGTTGAAATGTCTACTTTGCAGGTGGTTATACTTTGTGTCGAGTTGATACAAACTAACCAGTGTGTCCACTGAGCCGTGTCCCTAGCCCAATTTGTGGAAAGATTGTGTGTGTGTTGAGTGGTTCTCTGCTGGACGTCCTGGTGGTGCGTTTTAAGCTGCTCTGCTCTCCTGTGCTCTAAAACCTTGGCTCTCCCTCTTTGCTTTGGAAGATTTTCCTTGTCCTTACACCAAGTGGGTAGGCATGGGGTTTTATTGGGGAATCTCCCACTTCTTAAATCCTTAAGAGAATCTCCTTGGCTTTGGTGTCTTGGGATGAGAGTGATGTGGCCCTTGCAGGCTCACATGCTGAAGGTCTGGTCCAGCTGTGGAGCAGTTTTGGGGAGTTCTGGGGTCTTCCTCTTCCCACTGGTAGAGACATCCAGATACCTAACATCCCATCCTCCCCACTGCCCCCGCTGAGTCGAGAGTACTAAAATTGCTTAGTGCGTTTAGCTCTAGACTCAGTAAGAGCTCCCTTTGAGACACAGCCCTTCAGTTTCTAGATTCTTTGTTCAAGAGATTTTACATTCCCAGAGAACCCAGGGTTTTCTTCATTTGGGAATATTTCCTATTGTTCTAGTGGTTTTCTTTCTGCTGGGTGATTCTGTTTTTGTTTCTAGAACTCCCAATATGTACCATGTCATCTTTCGTGGCTCCATCCTCTAGCTTTTTTATTTAAAAAATACTTTATTGATTTATTTTAAGTGTGTGTGTCTGTGTGTGTGTGCACATGCATGTGCATGTGAGTGTAAATACCTAAGGATTCCAGAAAAGGCTGCCAGAGCCCCTGGAGCTAGAGTTATAGGCAGTTGAGAGCTACCTGACATGGGTCATGGGAACTGAGGTTGGGTTCTCTGTAAGGTCAGCAAATACCTTTAACCTCTGAGCCAGCTCTCCAGCTCAACCTTTCACTTTTTCCTTCATAATTTTCACAGCCCAGTGTGTGTGCCCTGTGCACTGTCAGAAATCATTGCAGTGTGACTCTCTGGGCCATTGTTGCAGATGTTATGGGTTGGAGTTTAGAAGGCACCCTCCGGAATTCCCAGGTTCTTGAATCTTGGAACAACAACAACAATGGACCACGGACACATGCAAAGTGGTAAAACAGAACTAGTGTACCTTATCTAATTAAAACGTTTCATTTAAAGGTAAGTGTGTGCAAGTGTATATTCAGACACGTGTGCAGGTGCCATGGAGGCCAGAAGAGGGCATCGAATCCCTCTGCAGCTGCAGTTAGAGGCAGTTTGGACCAGAACTCTGGTCCTCTGCAGGAGCAGCAGGTGCTCTTAACAGCTGACACTCCAGCCCTGAGATCCTTTATTAAGGAAGAGAAAGACACTCCCAAGTGTGGATGGGGGCTAAAGACCTGGGAAGGTTGGAGGCTCAAAAAGATCCTTGGTTCACTAGACTTCTGACCTTTTAGAGGACCTTTACACAGCTCCCACTTTCTCCAGATAGAGTTCAGACTTTTTTTCTCCCTCACACATGCTCTGTCTATTATGGGGAGAGGGTTTCTGGTCTTTATCTGTGTCATTGATAATCCCCCTGCCTCCAGTCCAGCTCCTCTCCCTCCATGCTCTCCTTCCCTGTCACAGGGGTTTTACACAGCGGTCATCTTTTCCTTTTTCTCAGCTATCACGTTTTGGGGATGAAAAATCCACATTTTCCCTTCAGAAAAGCTTTCTTGTGTGCACACTACTCTTGGTGACCAAAAACTGCTCAGCTTTTCTGATTAATACCAGAAAATGGCTACGAAAATAGAGCCACAGCTACGAGAGAAATTAAAATATTTATATGCAAATTTGGGCCATCATTTTTGAAGTCTAGAAGAAATGGATAATTTCCTGCCAAACTCGTTTCAGCGTTGACCTCAGAAGTGAAACACTTGAAGAGAGGATTAAAGCAAAGAGAGAACAAAGTGCCTGAGAGACCCCACTCAGCAAGTAGCGGGCGCCATCACAGACTCGCTGAATGTCGGGAGAACAGCAGTCTTCCACTGGGTGGGTGCTTCTTCTCATGAGCTGCCCTCTCCAAGGGACCCTTGAACAGTACGAAAGTGGGGATCCCTGGAAACACGCTGGGCTAGAGAGTAGCTTACATCTGGCTCCTCTAGAGGTTCTCCGGGTGAAGACAGCAGGAAGGGAAGGGTTGACATTTGGACCGGGACGCCATCTTCAGGGTTGATTGGGGGGCGCCTTGACGCTCTTATGGCCCCGCAGGGTCATCCTAAACCACACAGAGGGCCTGGGCTTTTTCACCCTTGCTTCACCCAGGCAACAGCGGTTGTCTGTCCCGAGGAGGGGCACATACGCCAGGGCAATTGACAAAGAGGTGTGCTGTGTGCCTCCCAGGAAGCCTCTCAGACTCCTGCAGGGGGAGTCTGGGAACCGCACTGTGGTATCCACTGCAGAAGGCCCGCGTGTCTCTTTGCTCTCTGTGTCTGTCACTTTTCCCGTTGCTGTGACAAAATTGCTGAAAACCCTTTAAGGAAAGGGTTGTTTTGGGTCACACTGTGAGAGTACAGCCCACGGTGGCGGGGAGGGCGTGGCGGCAGGCGCATGAGGCAGCGGCTTGCGTTTCGCCCACAATCAGGAAGCGGAGAGATGAACGCTGTGCTCAGCTCACTTCCTCCCTTTTACTCAGTCCAGGACCCCAGGCCATAGGATGGTGCTGCCCACATTTAGAGTAGGTTTTCCCTCATCAATTAACTCAGTCTACAAACTTAACAGGTAGACCTGCCTAGAGAGGTGTTTCCGTGGTGACTCTAAATCCCGTCACGTTGACAACGAAGACTGACCGTCCTGTATCTTCAGCACCTCTGGCCTGTGGTTGGAAGATCCCAAGAGCTCGCAGCCACAGCCTGAGGGGCTTGAGGAAGCGGAGACAGAGGAGGGAGTATCTCTGAGGAGGAATATTTTTGCAGGCAAGCTCCTCCCACATTCTATGGTGTCACTCTCCTTGCCATTGGGTGCCTGGAGGGGAAACTACTGTGTGAGTTGAAGTTTTCAGGGGGAAAAAAAAAGCCTATGGCCATGATTCTCTGAGCCTGGTTGGCTGGTTTCTTTGGTTTTGTTTTGTTTTGTTTTTTTCTATTCTGGTGTGTTGGTTTTTGTTTTATCTTATCATTGTCCCTTAGAAGCCTATTTGTTTTCTAATGAGATGGAGAAGGGGGTGGATCCTGATGGGTGGGGAGTAGAGGGAGAGCAAACTGTAATCAGGATATATTATGTGAGGGGAAAAATCTATTTTCAATAAATGGGAAAATTGTTTTTAAAAACCTTCTTGCTTGTGAAGGGTTAAATGTAGCAGATCAAAGTCAATGATCTTGGACTGTCTTTAGCCCTCCCTGATATTGGCCCTAACCTCCTTGTGACTGTCCAATGTGAAATCTACTAGATTGTCCCCGACAGAACCTGAACCCTATAGCAGAGATTCCCCCTTTACTATACCCACTTACAGGGTGCTCCCACCATGTATTAGAAGTGTCTTGATTTATTGACTTATTTGTTCTGTTACCATGAAAACTTCATGAAATTGGGCTTTCCAGCGGGAGGGTAGAAGCGGAAGGTAGCCAGTGGAGGTGTGAGTTTGCCACAGGGTGCTGCGAGGTTGTTTCTCGTACGGTGGGTCTCCGTTGCGACGTCGCCAGCCAGACTCAGCACGCCGGGCGTGAAGCTGACCACCCAGGCCTACTGCAAGATGGTACTACACGGCGCCAAGTACCCGCACTGCGCCGTCAACGGGCTTCTGGTGGCCGAGAGGCAGAGGCCACGCAAGGAGCACCTGCCGGGCGCAGGCACCCATACTCTCTTCGTGGACTGCATCCCGCTTTTCCAGGGCCCGCTGGCCCTAGCGCCCGTGCTGGAGGTGGCGCTCACTCTGATTGACTCGTGGTGCAAAGAGAACAGCTATGTGACCACCGGCCATTATCAAGCTAATGAGCATGTGAAGGATGCCAGCCCAAACCAGGTGGCAGAGAAGGTGGCCTCCAGGATCGCCGAGGGCTTCAGTGAGACTGCACTCATCGTGGTGGACAATGCCAAGTTCACGATGGGCTGCGCAGCACCTACCATCCATGTGTACGAGCACCATGAGAACAGGTGGAGATGCAGAGACCCACACCACGACTACTGTGAAGATTGGCCGGAGGCACAGAGGATCTTGGAGGCACAGAGGATCTTGGAGGCACAGAGGATCTTGGAGGCACAGAGGATCTTGGAGGCACAGAGGATCTTGGAGGCACAGAGGATCTTGGAGGTACAGAGGATCTTGGAGGCACAGAGGATCTTGGAGGCACAGAGGATCTTGGCATCACTCCTGGACAGCCACTCCTATGAAACGCTCGTGGATTTTGATAACCACCTGGATGACATTCGGAACGACTGGACAAACCCCGAGATCAACAAAGCAGTTCTGCACCTGTGCTAGACGAGAACCATGACAGCTGGACACTTTCCACCACAGAGATGAGGAAAACATATTTTTAAATTCAGAGGAGTAATGAGTTAGCCTGATGGGAAGCTGCAAGTCTGTGATGTGTGCCTTGGAAGGGGAGTCCGGTCGGCATCCTTCAGGGCAGGGCTGTGGAGAGGTGTGGTTCTTAGTCCTATGCTGCCCAATCCTGCCCATCAGAGCTCTTTCTGCTTGTCCCAGGTTGTTCCCTTTAAACAGTTCTAGCCTTTTATAATCTAAAAAACAAAACAAAACAAAACAAAAGAAAAACTTCATGAAATTGTTTTCACTGGAACATGGAGTTTGGGATCAGCTGAATCGTGTTCCTGGCTCCAGTATAAACCATCTCTCACTCCCTTTGAGGTGAGAGCTGTGCTTTGGCATTGACACTTGTGTCTGCTTCCCTGACCACCACCCTGGGAGTCACCTGACCAGAGCAGCCAGTGGAGGGAGAGAACAGCGGGCTAGCTGCTCCCCTGAACACCCCTTCTTCCACATGCCTTCCTTTATATCTTTCTCCCTTGTCTGTGAGAAACATTTTAATTTTTTTTTCTGTTGCTGTAACAGTATGCCTGAGACTGAGAGATGTATAAACCAAGGAGGTTTCTTTTTAATATCTCAGTGCTAGAGTATGGGAACTCCAAATTGGGTACCCACCTTCGATGAAGGCGCACAATGTACCAACTGGCAGGAAATGGAAGGGAGGGTGTGCAGCTGGGGAGAGAGGTGGTTGTGTCCTCATGTCACAACTACCTGTTTCCAGGGTAACTGATTCAGAACTCCCTCTGAAGCATCATTAACCCTTAGTGTGTTTGTTGTTGTCATTGTTTACAGTGTCTTTTTGGTTCTTGTTTTGAGACCAGGTCTTTCATGTTCCCCAGGCTGGCCTTGAACTCACTGTGGAATCAAGGGTGGCTTCCAACTTCTGAGTCTTCTTACTCCACTTTCCCAATGCAACTCCACACTGTGCTGGTGCTGGGGGATGTCTTTCTGTACGCTGGGAATATATGTTGTTCCCATTGGTCATTAAATAAGCTGCTTTGGCCTATGGCAAGGCAACTTACAGGCTGGTGAGAAATCCAAGCAGAGATACAGGAAAGAGACAGGCAGGAAGGAGAGACGCCAGCCTGCTGTCCAAGGAGCAACAAGATGCCAGCAGAACAGTAATGCCACGGCCATGTGGCAACACATAGATGAATAGAAATGGGTTAATTTAAGATGAAAGAGCTAGCTAGCAAGAAGCCTGAGCCATAGGCCATAGAGTTTGTAACTAATATAAGCCTCTGAGGGATTATTTTATAAGTGGCTGAGAGAGCTCAGGTAGGAGAGATTCATCTGGAACATGAGGCTAGGCGGGACAGAGAAACTTCCATCTACATGCTGGGGTCAAACATAGGGCTCTGTGCAAGTTAGGCAGTCAACTCTCTCCACTGAGATGCATCCCTAGCATCACTAATCCGGCTTAACTTAGTCACCTCCTAAAGGCCCCACCTCTCCTTCCTACTACAGTGACATCAGACATCAGCAGGAGTATCTGAGGAGAAAACTGTACCCAGCCACAGTCATGGTGTATTGTGATAGCAGAGCAGAGAACACCAGCATGTCGGGCTAGCAGCCCTGACGGAAGCACAGCTGGGTTAGAGCTGGGCTGGAGGCAGAGAAAACACGCCCAGATAGGCTCCCTGGCTGTGAGTTCCAACCCTGGACCGGGACCTGCAGGCACCACAGGGGTTAGCAAGTGAGCTTCCACAGCTTGGACATCCTTTCACTCACGACCCGGCCGCCGTCAGTGTGAGTCACATGCTCATGCAGAGCCTCTGCCTTACACATGGGCAGTTTGGGGAAATGTTTGCTCAGTCTGAAGTACTCACAGTTCTCGGTGACTTGGGTCCTTTGAAATTCAAACATATTCACGAGGCTCTTTGTTCAAGCAAAGGAAGTTTTCTCCAACCCGACCACCCTATACCTAAGCCTGGAGACAGCTGGGTTCTCCGAAGTATTCCTGGTGTGGAGGAGCAATGGATGCCTGCCACACACAGACCTGTCTGGGGCTTCTGAATGCACAGCTTCCTCAAGCTTAGCAGGAAATGTGTGGAGAAGATGGAAGGGAAAGGCTATCGATGTCAAGGGAGCTCAGCCTGGGTCCCAAGATTTCAGAAGACCCAAAGCAGACACCAAGTCAAGGACGAATGCTGCGGTGTGCTCTGGGGCAGGGAGAGCTGTGTTTGCAAATGCTATAGCAGCAAACGAGCTGAGGTTTGGGAAGGAAAAAGTCAAGGACAAGAGAAAATTAATTTTTCCCATTTTGTATGAAGCCGGCAAAATCCAAATGTGGATAGTTTTTAAGAGTGGCTGTGGGTCCCTCCCACAGGTGACTGTTTCCCAAGGCCATGGGGCAACCAGGTGTGTGGCAAATGAGCTGTGATCAGAACATAGAACATAAAGGGGGCCACCCAGCCATGAGGGAGGCAGGTAGTAGGAGGATGTGTGGATGAGCCCTCCCCATAGGACATGCCTGTGGCTGTCATTGCTAACGTGGCAGCCTGTGTGGTCATCTTTGGCACCAGCTCCAAGTGTGAAAAGAACTCATTCACATTACCTCAAAGAACCGATGGTATAGCATCCCCAAGGATAATCCAAAGGGAATTTGTCTTAACAAGTCTGTAGTGGTTGGCACAGGACTGGTTGAGTCAGGCAGGCTCTGTGTGATTCATTATGGAGCTGAAGCTCTTTCCTCCAAATGAAACTTTCCTATTTGAGGAAGGGCACTGGGGTTTGGGGCGGGGGGGCAACACAATATTCAGGAAGTAAACAAAACAAGCTCAGCAAGCTCCTGAAAAGTACAGGATTCACGAGGCCCCACCCAAGGTTAGATGAGCAGTAACAATGATGGAGAGAGGAGATTCTCTGTGCGGCAGAGCTGCCCCCAAGTCAGGCAGGGAGCTTCAGGGATACAGTTTTGTGAGTCATAACCCAGGCTGCAGTGGGTTTTTCAGGGATGAAGCTGCCTTTGAGTCACCCATGCTCTTGTCGGTGACCCCTGATTCATACTCTTGTAAAGAACCTCAGAAAACACTTGTTCATCAAACCAGACTTAGGCAGAGTCCTTTAACTGGTGCCTTCTCTGGGGTGAATAGATGTTTGTTCACGTCTTCCCAGAACAGGTCACACAGCAAGGGCAGGTGAGCACAATGATGAATCACATCTGTTCTTACTTGAATGTGGTTTTTATGCTTAGATATTGGCTCAATCACACTCGGAGAATCAAAACAATAAATTAGGGCCAAGGCTGTCGCTCAGTAGAGTGTGTGTGTGTGTGTGTGTGTGTAGCATGTGGGAAGCCCCTGGGTTTGATCTCCATCACTGCTACACAAAGTCAGTTAACTTGCTGTTTCTCTTCAGCTTCTCCATCTGTAAAATCGGACAACATATTTATTTCTATTTAGAAAATTATTCACAGGCACATACGCACAAACTGTATATATACACACATGTGTATGAGTATGCAAGTATGCATGTCTGAATGTGTGTATATGGGCATGGACTTGTGTGTGTGTGTGTGTGTGTGTGTGTGTGTGTGTGTGTGTGTGTGTGTAGGTGTGAGTGTTCAGGTGCACATACAAGTGTGCATGTGTGTGGAGGCCAGAGGCCGAATTCAGATGTCATTCCTCAGGATGCCATCTGTATTGGTCTTTGTTTGTAAATGAGACAGTCTCTCACTTTTACCTGCAACTTGCCAAGCAGGCTAGGCTGTCTGGCCAGTGGGCCAGTATGCACTGTCTTTGCTTCCCCAGCATGGGGATTTTAAGATGCATGGGTTCTGGGCTTAAACTCAGTCTCATGTTTGCATGGCAAGCGGTTTACTGACGCCCGAGCCCCAACATATACTTTTAATATTTGTAAAATACAGAATTTGAATGTGTGTGTGTGTGGGGGGGGGCTTTCATGGTGCCAGATGCCTTTAATCCAAGCACTTGTGAGGCCAAGGTAGGCAGATCTCTGTGAGTTTGAGGCCAGCCTGGTCTACATAGGGGATTTCAGACCAGCCAGGGCTACCTAGATAGACCTGGTCTTTCTCAATGATATATGTTTATAGATATGATATGTGTGCATATATAATATACACAAGATGCTGACATACACACATAATGTGTGCACATAAACAACACTCTGGCAGATTGTCAGTGTCCTGGGCACTGAAACAGTGACTCTTGGTGGTGGCTGTTTATGTTTATGTTTATGTTTATGTTTATGTTTATGTTTATGTTTATGATGGGGTCACCATCATCTCTCTCTTCAAGAGGCAGGGGTAGGCGCTTATGTCAAGGGCAGGTGGCGGCGGCCCCCAGGGCACCAATGTATTTGAACATCAAGGACTTTATGAAAAGGGAAAATTTAAGGTTGAAGTCAGTCTAAAAGGAAATCGTAAATCCTAAGCGGATTGGCTAAATGAGAATGGATTGCCTTGATCTGGCCAGAGGGAAATTTAGGAGGTAGTGCAGCAATTACAGCACTCCCAGAGTTATAGGGTGCACCGGAGAGTCTTTACCCAATGCCCTGTAGCTGTAAGAGTAATTCACCAGCCTTGGCTGTATGTCTAAAGAGAGACTGGTTCAAGACCAAGCAGTT
Organism: Peromyscus californicus insignis; assembly: GCF_007827085.1. Lineage (NCBI taxonomy): Eukaryota > Metazoa > Chordata > Mammalia > Rodentia > Cricetidae > Peromyscus > Peromyscus californicus. The sequence goes on from NW_026294436.1 coordinate 7,725,858, forward strand.
TTTTTCTTCCAAATTAAAAGGCAATTTACATCCTTAAATCACAAGCAACTCAGTTCTCTCTTGCACTATGCAAATCTTATTCTATAGGCGGACTGACTGAGACAACAGAAAAAGAAAGAAAGAAGAAAGGAAATGGAAGGGAAGGGAAGGGAAGGAAGGGAAAGGAAAGGAAAGGAAAGGAAAGGAAAGGAGAGGAGAGGAGAGGAAAGGAAAGGAAAGGAAAGGAAAGGAAAGGAAAGGAAAGGAAAGGAAAGGAAAGGAAAGAAAGCAGGCCAGAGAGATGTCTGAGTGGGTAAAAGCATTGTAAAGAATCTAAATCTAAAGAAGAGCCTAGAAAGTTAAGGAGAAGCAGGACATTTTAGAGAGACATCTAGGTGACCCATTGGCTTGAGATGACTGTCTTGATTGTGTGAATAGTGAGGGTGCTTCTTAGCCCAGCTTGGCTTTGCTAGGCAAAGGCTGGCATGCTGGTCAGATTTAATTGTCAACTTTCCTTATTTAGAATCACCTGGAAAGAGACTCTTAATGATGTAGATGGCCTGTCATCATGACTGTGAAGGGTTGTCTTGATTGTTAATTGATGTGGGAAGCCCCAGCCCATTGTGAGCAGCACCATTCCCTAGGCAGGGGTCCTGAATAGTGTAAGAGAGGAGGAAAGTGTCTGAGAGGAAACCACAGCCTGCATGCATTTATCTCTCTGCTCTTGAGTGTGGATGTGACATGACTAGTCGCTTTGGTTCCTGCCTCGACTTCCCCTCACTGATGGACTGTAACCTGGACTCATGAGCCAGATAAACTCTTTCTCACTTGTGGTTAGGGTGTTTTTATCACAGTGACAGGAAGGAAACCAGGGCATCTATCCAGCTGCTGACTAAGACAACAAGGCACCTCAGGGACTCCCGTGTCACCTTCAGCCTCCGGGCTATGCTATCAATGAGATTTTTCTTTGGGGTGCCTCAATGCCTGTTATGGAAAACATCCAGTTGGCTTCGTCCTGCTCCCCGGCCTCCTGTAGCCAATCACGAGGCTGGAGAGCGGCCTTGGAAACCGAATCGTGGGCTGGAGGGAAGGCTCGGTCAGTGAAGCATCTGCCCTGAGAACAAGATGACCTGAGTTTGATCAGTAGAACCCCTATTAAAACACCCCCCCCAAAGCTGGCCATCACAGTGTGCACTTTGCTCCAGTGCTGGGGAGGTGGGGATAAGTGGCTTTTTAGGGCTCACTGGCCCATTAGCCTGGCATACTTGGTGAGTTCTAGGCCAGTGAGAGACCCTGTCTCAAAAACTAAGGTGTGCAGTGCCTTTGAAGCAATATTCCCCAGGTCTCTACATTTTCATGCAGACGTGTATTACCTCGCTTGTTGGTGTATGTTCAATTCACTGTCTTCTTTTTATTTAGTCTGGGATTACAACCCAAGGGACAGTGCCACTCACATTTAGGGTGCGTCTTCCCACTTAGTTAAACCTTTCTGGAAACACCCTCAAAGGCACACACGGATGTACGTTTCCATGGTGATCCTACGTCCTATAAGGCTGACACCGTGTGTACACGTATTGCCAAAAATTCAGGCAAATGAGAGCAAGAAATCTCTTTGCTGTCAGGTTAAATTCACCACTTGTAATTTTGAAGCACAAACAGGATAGCCTGGGGACGTCTCTTGAACTACCAGGCTGCAAGAGACATGCCCCTAGAATAAGATGGCTGTCAATGTGGCCTGCACCCCGGCCCTCATGGGAAAGATTGGTGTGTCCGTGCAAGGAGACTTTGTCCTCTGTGGGTCACTGTAGGAAGCTCCAGGGAGCCTGTATCACAGCATCCATCAGTGACAAGAACACGCATCAGTTGGAAAGGTTCGTTGCCCCGGGCCCACATGTGCTAGGGAAGTAGGCATGGTACCCTTAAAGGCTACCTGCAAAGGAGGAGGTGGGGACACCACCTGGTGCTAGCAACGGAAAGCACATGAGTCATGGATGCCTGCTACCACCCTTCACCTTTGGGTGTCACAGTCTTGAGATCCACACACAACCCACAAAAGTGGCTTGCACTCAAGGAGCCTGGACCAAGTCCTCCAGCCAGCCTGTGTCAGAATCTTCCAAAGTCAATACCCCAGAAGATTCTGAAGGCCCAGACTCCAGCTCTCGGGGTCACCACCCCTCAGCACACCCACACCCACCTGGAGCAGGGGCAGGAGCCCCGAGCCTGCACCCTAGGGCACCTATGGTGGTCTCTTAGATCTCGTGAGTGGAACAGAGGGTCTGTGAGCTACAGGAAGGGGAGAAATATGGGCAGCAGCCCATGGTGGCTCAGGTCTGGCTCAGGAGCCCTTTGCAAACATCTCCACAAGCCCTAGAGGGTCTTGGGTGCCAGATGGCACTTTAGAGAATTTCAAGAAGGAACCCAGGACCCACATGGGACCCAGTCTGGACCTCAGTGCCCTGCTTCAACAGAGCCCCCAGCCCTGGCTGGCCCAAGGGATCCAGGCCTCTTGTTCCAGGCTGGGTTTCAGTTAGGCAAACGGACCTGGTGCGGGTGATAATGGCTGGCTCTCTCAGAGGAGTCTGTGAGCTGCATAAGGTAACTCAACAGGATGAGTTGGACCTCAGGCCTTAGCACTCTGCGCAAGGGCAGGACTTCCAAACTTAGAGGTATATCAGTGAGAACTAGGAATGTTCTTAAACCCATGTTTTGTCAGTCTGGGGACTCTGTGCTCAGGAGTAGGTCAAGAAGGAACAGCAAGGTCTTAGGAGTCATCAGTCAGAGTCAAAAATCCTAATTCCCTCACTTGCAAGTTGTGTGAAATCAAGCAAGTTCATTCGGTCCCCTCCCCCATGCTCAGGGGACACGGGTGTCACAGGGCTGTGACACGTGCGGCGATGGAAACCGGAGACCTGGAGTTCAGGCAGGTGTGCTTCTACTCTTTATGGGCTGTGTGACCTTCGGTGAGGTACCTAACCTCTCTGAACCTTCTTTTCACAGCTTCTAAATGAATTGAAGACCGCTCTCTCCCGGCAGTGTGAAGCTAAAGCAGAGTCAGACATTTTAAATATGCGCTACAGTGTCTAGAATGCTACAAAGGAGCTAAAACCTTCTTTTTTTAATTTTTCTCCTCAGTTTTTGAGATAATAGGATTACATCACTTCTCCCTTCCTTTTCCTCCCTCAAACCCTGCTATGCACTCCTCCTCACTTGGTTTCAAGTTCATGGCCTCTTCCTTTCCATTGTTGCTACAGGCCTACATGTATATGTATATACATATATATTCCTGAATATAACCTGCTCCGTCTGTATAATGCTACTTATACGTGTGTTTTAAGAGCTAACCATCTAGTACTGGATACCCAGTTGGTATGCTCTTCCCTGGGGAGGACTGTTTACCCCACTCTAATATTCCTTAGATGCCCGTGGTTCTCCGTGTGGGACTGAGGCTTCATGCCCCCCGCCCCCTCCCGTCTGCCTTGGCATGTCTATTGTCGTCCCTGTTCAGCTCATGTTTAGGCTTTACAACTTTTTTTTTAAAAAGGGCAATGTCTCATGTATCACAGGCTGGCTTCGAACTCTCATGTATAGGTGAGAACCACCTTTAACTTCCAATCCTCCTGCCTCCACCTCCCTGGGATTATAGGTGTGCTCAACCACACCTGGTTTATGTGGTGCTAGGATTGTGCCTGCAAGGCAAGTGTCATACCCCCTGAGCTGCATCTCCAGCCTGCACCCCAAACCTTAGACTCTTTTCCTTCCTTTCCCTCTTCCACCAGTGCTGGGGATGGAACCCAGGTCTCCATGCATGCTCTCGGCAAGCACTCCACTGTGGAGGTCGGGGGACAACTTGTGGGAGTTGGTTCTCTCTTTCTACTATGTGGGACCCGAGGTCTGAACTCAGGTCACCAGTCTTGGTGACAAACACTTTTACCTGCCAGCCATCTTGCTGGCACACATATATTTTTTAAAAGAAGGCTCTTTGGCTGCCTGAGAGGAGTGGCGGCGGGGAATTCTCCATCCAGCCTTTAGCTGTCTCCCCTGCGGCAGCCCGCAGTCTCCTGCCCTGACAGCCCACACACTCATCAATCCTTCTCCCGACTAACTGCTCCGGTCATATTAATCTTCCGTGTTCCTTCTCATCTCTGAGCCTTGGCTCCCGTCAGGTGCGACTGAAGGGTCCCCCTCCTCGCTGCCAAACCAGGATGAGCACCCTTTTCCCGAGCCTTTGTCAAATGAGACTGCCATTCTTCGGGTAGCAGAAAGGAAACAGAAGGACAAAGCCAGAAACCAGCTTTACATATTCATATCCGTGCCATTGGAAGGGGGGCCACTTAGAAATTAATAACGAAGAACAATGCATCAATTTAGAATCAATAGAAAATGAACACACACGGGCAGCTCTCAATCAGGGACGGGGACAGTCAATAAACATACGAAAGAGGCTCCTTCCAGCTCATCACTGGAGGCACAGCTTCATAGAGACACGCACTTTCCATAAGTTTATTTACAAAGTAATGATGACAGTGCTCGGTGGGTCAGGGGAGCGGGAGGCGACACCATGGGGCGCTGTTAATGGGCTGTCAGTCAAGTGAGCCTCTTGTGGAAATATTTACCAAATAGCACTTTATTTTTAGTTTTTAAGTTCCATTTTGTTTATTTTTTGCAGTTCTGGGAATTGAACCCAAGGCCTTTGCAAGCGAGGCAAGCAACCTCCACTGAGCTACATTTACAGCCAGCCTGCTGGCCTTCCTGCTTTTCTCTCTTTCTTTCTGTTTCCCTCTCTGTTGCTGTCTGTCTGTCTGTCTGTCTGTCTGTCTGTCTGTCTCTCTCTCTCTCTCTCTCTCTCTCTCTCTCGTGTGTGTGTGTGTGTGTGTGTGTGTGTGTGTGTGTGTGTGTGTGTGTGTATGTGTGTGTCTTGAGACAGGGTCTCACTAGATAGCCCAGGCTAGCCTGGAATTTGCGATTCTTCCTGTCTCAGCCTCTGAATGTTGGGATTACAGATTTGTCACCACACCCGGTTTATGAGGTGTCCTGTTTCTGCCTCCATAGTGCTGAGACTACAAGTACTTACCACCAGCCTTGTTTTCACATAGGGTCTGAGACTTGAACTCAGGTCCTCATGCTCTCAAGGTAAGAACTTCACCAATAAAGCCATCTCCCAGCCCCAAAGGCCTGTTCATTACTGATGGACTTGAAGCTTGCTATGACACACCCATTTGCTAGAATGTCAGGCGCTGGGGCATTCAGCCTATGCCTCCACCCAGGCACTGTACTCAGTGGCCATGTGACAAGCTGAATTCGGAGCTGATGGAAAGCACTGGAAGGTAGGCACCTATGCCTTTATGTGAGCCGAACACATCTGGAATGACTCATCGGAACCTTTCATGGAGTCTGAGCTTGTGAATGAAGCAAGTGGGCAGGGCAAGGCCGACCCTTCTCAGTCTATCCCATCACGACGCTTTCTCCCTGTGTGGAATTTGGCCTCTGAGTTTTAGGCAGCCCACTGTACTCACTGTTCCCCAACCCCCACCCCCAAGCTCTGACAAAACGCCTGACAGAAAGCAGCCCAAGGGAGTCGGGGTTTGTTTGGGCTCACCTTCCAGGGTCTGGTCATCAAGGTGGGGGAAGTGTGACGACAGCGGTGTGAAGCAGCTGATCACACGTGGGCAGGCAGAGAATAATGAATGTTGGAGCTCAGTACGCTTTCCCCCTTTTACACATTCCAGGACCCCCAGCCTGAGGGATGGAGCTGCCCACATTTGGGGGAGTCTTCTGTCCTCAGTGAACCTGATCTAGAAACTCTCCCACAGAGATGCTTGCAGATTCTAGATCCCATCAAGTTGGCAATCCAGATTAATAGTCACACCAGCAAGGCTGAAGACCCTGTTTAGATTCTCTTCCACCCAGGATCTCTCCTCCTAGGTGCCCAGGGACCAGGTATCTATTCATCTGTTGTTCAACAAACCCAGGCAGGCAGCAGTGATGGGCGGGCCCTGGGAGGCAGAGCTTGGAGTCCCTGGAGTGGGGAAGAGCATTTCCTGGAGCCCATACCCCTTTAGAGCTTCTGTTTCACAGCCAGGCCTGCTCAACCCATGGCCCACAGGCCACATACACCTCAGAATAGATATGAATACAGCCCGACACAAGGCTGAAAATGTGTTTAAAGAATTATGAGATTGCATCTTACGATTTGGTTTTGTAACTTGATGGCATGGTCCTTGAGTGTGAACTCTTCAGGTGACAGTGTTAAATGGTCAGTGTCAAAAGATTGGAAACACCTGCAGGTTCAGACCTTTAAACATGGGTGTCCACGCTCTGCTTGGCCCTGAGCTGGGTGAAGAAGCCATGATATCCAGTTAAGGCTTTGGAAAACTCCAGCTACAGAGGAGCAGAGAGATTCCAGGGGGTCTCCTGGACCAGCTGGAGGGTGGTTGGGCTGAGAGGGGACAGAGGTCTGGATTGAGACAATGGCTTCTAGGAACAGGAAATGACCTCAACAGAATCTGGTCACAGAACCAGAAGCACTGGAGGAAGAAGATGGAGTCCTTTGGTTTCCTATCTGAGTTTTTATGAACGGATCATCTTCAAGGAAGAGAGGAGATACATGAATGAGAAGGAATGGTCTCGGCTTGAAGGTGTGGGGGGGTGGTATTCAGAGGATGGTGAGGTCACATCGCTACATAAGGTGGACAGTGTTCAGTTACAGGAAAGTTACCAGAAGCATTGGTAGTGAGAGGGCCCGTTGCTCAGCTCCAGGCTGCACGAACATGGACAATGACCTGTTTCTGCTTAGATGACACCAGCAGAAATAGCAAAGTCTCTCTGTGCTGAATCACCTGGGAAGAGTCTTAATGAGGAGGTGTCTAGATGTGGGTGTCCTGTGGGCACGTGGAGGGATTGTCGTGATTGTTAACTGAGGTGGGATGATGCCCTGAATGTGGAGGCCACCATTCCATGGGCTGGGCTCTGGACTGTTTCAGTAGAGAAATCTAGCTGAGTGCTGAGAAAGCAAGCGGGCAGCATGGATTTGTTCGTTCCTCTCTGCCCTTGACGGGGGCTCTAGCATGAGCAGCCCTCTGCCTCTGTGACTCGCCTGCAATGACACGGGCTGTAGCCAGGAATTGTAAGCAAACCCCCTTCTTCCCCAAGCTGCATTTGTTCCTATCACAGTAACACAAAGGAAACCAGAGCAGCCTTCAAAAGACACTTTTTAATGCAAGCTTTGCTCAAGAACAAGAAAACACACGCTCTGTTTATTTTTCCATTCGTCCTCTCTCCTGTCTTTGAGGGGAAGCAAAGCTGAGGGAAACCACCCATCCTCCTCAGGCACCATCCCTGCTGGGGACATGGGGAACAGTGAAGAGAGAGGAGGTGGACTGATGTCACTGTTAAGGGGCAGAAGAGAGGAAGGAACCAAAGAGGAAGCCAGGGGCAGGAAGCAAATGAAAGCCTCCAAGACAGAGCCGGAAAAATCGAGGAGAAAGGGAGTTTCAGAAAGCATTTTGAGTTTAAAACCATTGCTGGGAGTGGGGCTGGGGAGATGGCTCAGTTGATAAAGCGGGTGCTGCACAAGCACTTGGACCTGAGTTTGATCCCCAGGACCCATGTAAACATGCCAGGCACGGTGGCACATGCCTGTAATCCCTGTCCTGGGAAGGTGGAGACGGGTGGATCATTGGGGCTTGCTGGTCAACTAGCAAATGACAAGGTTCAGTTTCAGTAAAAGGCTCTGACTCAAAAAACATTTTTTTTTTGAGCCCAGCCTGATGGCTTAGCAGGCAGAAGTAGGATGAACTGAGTTTAATGCCCATAACCCAAAGAAAGTTGGAAGGAGAGAATTGACGCCACAAAGTTGACCTTTGACCTAAACATGCAGGCCATGGCATGTGTACCCCTCATCATAAACACACATATTTATTATTATTTATTAATAATAATCATTCAATAGTTTTATTTATTAATTTTTACCAATATTTGTCATTAACATAATTTTATTATTTAGTTTTATTATTTATTATTATTATTTGTAAATAATAAAGAAAGGAAGAAAAAGTGGAACATGATTGAAGATGCTTGATATCAGCCTCACGTTTCCACAGGCATGCGCACAAATGTCACCTGTATCCACTGTGCTGGTTCATTTTCTGTCAGCCTGATATAGTCTAGAGTCATCTGGGAGAAAGGATCCTCAGTTGAGAAAATGCCTCCATCAGACTGGTGTACAGGCAAGTCTGTGGTGCGTTTTCCTGATTAATGACAGACATGGGAAAGTCCCACCCGCTGTGGTCACGATGCCCCTGGGGCAGGTAGTCCTGGCCATGTAAGAAAGCAAACTGAGGCCGGGCGGTGGTGATGCACTCCTTTATTAATCCCATCAGTCGAGAGGCAGAGCCAGGCAGATCTCTGTGAGTTCAAGGCCAGCCTGGGCTACAGAGTGAGTTCCAGGAAAGGCACAAAGCTACACAGAGAAACCCTGTCTGGGTGTGGAGTGGGGGGAGCAAACTGAGGCAGCCACAGAGAGCAAGCCATTACACAGCATTCCTCATGGTCTCCGCTTCAGTTTCTGCCTGCAGGTTCCTGTCTTAAGTTCCTGCCTTGACTTCTCTTTGTGACAGAGTACAAAGTTGCTTTTGATCATGTTGTTTATCACAGCAACAGAAAGCTAACTAGAACACCCATGCACATATGTGTGCACACATCAGCTCTCACACACCCCTGGATTTTTGAAAAGGGACAGCAGTTAAGTGTCAATCACCTCTCCTCTCTTCTTCACCTTCCTCTCTCTTTATCTACAGATAAATCTATGATTTATCCATCTAGCTAGGTACCTACCTACATGTAGTTCATCTATTAATCTATTTATCTTTGATCTATTGATGTGTATGTCATCATCTATATTTATCTGTTGATCTATTGATGTGTATGTCATCATCCATTGGTCTATCATGTCTATCATCTCTGTCTGTCTTCCACCGTCCTCTGTCTGTCTCCACTTGGAGGCATGCTTGACAAGCATAAGGCATTGTGTTTGAACCTGAAGATAATGCTTGGAGCAACTTACGTTTTATCCAAGCGAGAACTGCAAGGGAGCTATAAAATATTTAAGTAACAGCTTAAGCCTGAAGTCACAAGGGAAAAGAATGATACATTTGATTGCATAAAAAAAGGTAAAAGCTGTAGTAAAGTCTGAAGCGAGAGCTTGGGGACAAAGAGTAAAGGTATCTGCGGAAGACAAACAACGGCCAATTTCTTTTATTTATGTTGAAAGAGTCATTGAGAAAAAGACTCTGGATGAGCAGATGTGAACAGGAAGCTCTCACTGATGAGAGCTAGTAGGAAAACAGCTTGAGCCCAACACATAATCGGAGACACATTCTAAACAGCAATGAGGCTTTTTAAGTCACCTCTTATGGGCAAATGAGCCTGCTGGGTCTTACCTGGGACATCAAGGCCTGTGGACAAGACACCCTCTGCTGCGGGAGCCAGTGATACCATCCTTGTTGTTGCTGTAGACAGGGTCTCTCTCCTCTCTCTAGCCATGGCTGTCCTGGAACCTACTATGTAGAATAGGCTGGACTAGAACCTGCAGAGATCCATCCACCTGCTGCCGCCTCCTAAGCGCTGGGATTGAAGGCCTGTGCTACCTTCAATCCGCCTGGCAATACCATCTCTTCAGAAGGTAATTTGGGAACAGGTTAGTCAGCCCTTCCAATCCACATTCCACTCAACCCAGCAAGAGCTCCGTCCCCAGCAGGGAGCTCCCAGGTGTGTGTGCGCACATACTTCAGATTGTGCAAGGACAATCCTAACAGCATGGCTAAAATGTCAGTGACACCAACCCAGGACCTCCAACCAGGAGTTCTGGGGTGACTCTGCCACACCTGTGTTTCAGAGTGTCCTGTGATCACTGAGGGACACGACTCTTCGGAGCACCACATGCTTAGCGTTATACACATGTATGTTAAGGAAAAGCTGATAATCTGTCTGGATTATCCCAAAGCCTTTTGGGCAAGTGTAATGCTCTTGGCAGGAACGAAGCTAGTCTAAAAAGGCATTTGTGCCCCTCCTTTTGGCTACCAGGCAATCGGGGCAATATACCCTAAGAAAATAGATTTTCCTCCCCAAGAAACTCATACTGGAAGAAGGAAAGGCTGAAGCCTGGTGTCAGCCAGAGGGAGAGCTTGTCACCTTGCAGCACAGACTGATGTCTGGATTACACCCTGATCAGGACTGCTTAGCTATAAATAAATAGAGCTGGCCCCCTATTGAAACATTTTTTTTATTTATTTTATTGTATGTATGTAAGTGCTATGCTTGCATATATGTCTGTGCACTGTATGCTTGCCTGGAGACCTAGGAGGTCAGACGAGGCTGTTGCAACCCCTGGAACAGGAGGTATGGACTTTGTGAGAACCTGGGTCCTTGGCAAGAGCGGCAAGTGCTCTTCACCACTGAGCCATCTCTCTAACCCAACTCTGGCCTTCTGTTTAAACCTAAATCTCATGTCAGAACCCAGAAGACGGACTTAGGAGTCACTGGACATCTTTGCTCCTCTTCTCCATGTGGCCACAGTGAGCCACTCTCTTTTTGTGTGTTTAATTGGCATGTTGAGGATGGCGGCCTAGCCTGGCTCGTTAGAGCTGCAGGGCCCAGGCTCCGACCCTGACAGCTCTGGTCACAGGAGGGTGAGTATGAAACTGGTGACCGTTATGGCTGGAGGCACACAGGAAGGGCTGGCCCATCAAGTGTGACAAGCAACAAAGAAACAAGAATTTGGGTTAAAATGTGCTGCTGTTGGTTTGTTTCTTTTATTTAGAGACAGAGTCTCATGCAGCACAGGGTGACCTCAAAGTCACCGTGTGTGTGTGTGTGTGTGTGTGTGTGTGTGTGTGTGTGTGTGTGTGTGTGTGTGTAGGATAACCTTGAACTTCTGATACTCTTGCCTCCAGCTCCAGAGTGCTAGGATCATAGGCATGCACCATCATGCCTGATTTATATAGTGCTAGGGGCTGAACTATGTTTTGTGCATGCTAGGCAAGTGTCCTGGCTAATTTTATGTCAATTTTTCCGGAGCTGAGGACCAAACCCAGGGCCTTGCGCTTGCTAGGCAAGCGCTCTACCACTGAGCTAAAACCCCAACCCCTGCTAGGCAAGCACTCTACCACTGAGCTAAATCCACAACCCCTGCTAGGCAAGCACTCTACCACTGAGCTAAATCCACAACCCCTTATGTCAATTTAACACAAGCTAGAGTCATCTGAAAGGAAGGAACTTCAATTGAAAAAATGCCTCCATAAGATCTAGCTGTAAGACATTTTCTTAATTAGTGATTGATGGGGGAGGGCCCTGTCCAGGCTGTGTGGTACCATCCCTGGGCTGATAGTCCTGGGTTCTACAAGAAAGTAGGCTCAGCAAAGCCAATGGAGCAAGCTAGTAAGCAGCAGCCCTTCATGGACTCTGTGTCAGCTCCTGCCTCCATGATCCTGCCCTGTTTAAGTTCTTGTCTCGACTTCCTTTGGTGGTGAACAGCTCCGTGAAAGTGTAAGCCAAATAAACCCTTTCCTCCCCAACTTGCTTTAGTTATGGTGTTTCATTACAGCAATGGTAACCTTAACTAAGTGTGGTGGTTTGAAAGAAAATGGTCCCCAAAGGGAGTGGCACTATTGGGAGGTGTTGCTTTGCTGGAATAGGTGTGGCCTTGTTGGAGGAAGTGTGTCACTGTAGAGGGCTTTGAGGTCTTTTGCTTAAACTTTGCTCAGTGTCGCAGTTGACTTCCTGTTGCCTGCAAGATGTAGAACTCTCCGCTACTACTCCAGCACCACATCTGCCTGCATGCTGCCACGCTCTCTGCAATACTCCCCGCCACGATAACAATGGACTAAACCTTTGGTACTGTAAGCCAGCCCCAACGAAATGTTTTCCTTATAAGAGCTGCTGTGGTCATGGTGTCTCTTCACAGAAATAGAAACCCTGGCTAAGACACTAAGACAGCAAGTGCTCGAGCAACAGAGCCTCATCCCTAGACTGTCTTCTGATGGAGCAGAGCCACTCGTGAGGGTATGGACGAGTGTGAGGAGGCTGTCTAGGAAACTGATGAAGACAGTGGCCCCTCTGTCCCCTTGCCCAGTGGGAACTGGGTCTTGATCTACTAGAACATCCATGAAGTTCTGGACATAGGAGACTCCATCCATCCGGGAGATAAAGACCATCAGAGGCAGAGCAGGAAATACCTATAAATGAAGTGCACAGAGAGGAAACTAGTTTTTAATTAATGGCAGCCCCTTTTTATCAATGACAGCACAGCCACAGTCCATGCTGTGGAATCCTGCCTGGGATTCTTGCTTTGATTGCCTCTGAGAGCTCTCCACACTTCAGGCTTCCTAGAAGAACCTCTTCAGTGGGTTCGGGTAGCCTCAAAGGGTCCCTCCTATCCCTGCCTTTGGATAGCTCCTCTCAGGTCCATTGTTCTGTGTGGCTTTTCCTGGGGTGACATGAATAACTGTATACTAACCTTAACTAGGGCACTGATGACAGACAGCTCTCCTCCTAAACATAAGACAAAACCCACTCATGACACCAAAGTCCAGCTTAGTGAGCCAGTGAGTTTCCTGGGGTCCCTTGGAGGAGTATGGCGAGGAGTCGCTCATAAAAACAAAGCCCCAGCCTCACCGTGAGTGACGTGGTGAAAGCTGTATCCTTGGGGCTTCCTTCACAGCTTGCTTGGCTAGAGAGTCTCTTCCCCCAGCAACGGTGACTCTAGTGAGTTTGAGCTTCTGGGATGTGTAAGTCTTGTCTGGAGTCTCATGAGCTTCCCTTTTCCCTCCAGGAGGAAATGCTTTGCTTTTCAGGAAACTGCTGCATAACAAGGTCCCACAGGTAAGAGCCAAGCTAATTTCTGTCCTGCCTCTGCAGGGAATCCTCTGCTTTGTGATTCACACAGCTCTGCTCCTGGACCACTAGCCAGTATGTCATCAATCAGTCCTAACCCCTCCCGTGCACTCCAGGCATGTGAGAACCCTCCATCCTGCACTCCTTACTCTGCCCTTGTTCCGCCTTAGGTAGGTGGTTGCACTGCCTCCTTGCTGGTCTTGCCCCTATAATCAGCCCACAGGCCTGGGTCATGCAGCTCTTGTAAAGTTCTGTCTCTCCTCCCGCCCACCCCATTCAGTAGCCTCTGGGGTTGGACCAAGGAGAAGAGGCAAAGCTTCTTGTGTTTCCTCTTCCTGTGTCCTTGGACACCACCACTCCAGACTGAACTAAACCTTCATGCCAGCTGGACCGAGAGCCTTTTGAAGATCTGGATGGCTCAAGCCGTATCTCCCTATTCCATGTCAAACACCTGTTGCATGGCATGGTCTGGTAGAATGTGTTAGGTACAATCTGTTGAAATACAGTCTGGAAACACAGGAGAGCTGGAGGAAAAAAGTCAAGGGACGGGTGGACTTGTAAAGCTGGGGGGGGGGTCTCCTGTGACTGGGGTGTTAGGTAGGGAAAGGGGCAACTTCCTTTCTCTTCTCAGACCAATTGCTCCCTCTAGCAGCTCTGAGGCAGGGGCACTTCCTGTTCTCTGGGCACCCCACTTCCAGATGCAGTTGCTTCAAGAAAGTTTGTGTGAAGGCTCCTCCTGGGCTCTCCTCCATCCTTCCTGGCCAACACTCACAGGAGGTCTGGCCAGGTAGTCCTCCGTGCATAGTGATGAGAGATGGGAAGCTCTTGAATTTATGAATGTGAGGGTCTTGGCCAACATTTCTTCTCTCCTTGACCACCTCTAGGGTGGTCTGGGGTGGCTTTCTTTTGGAAAAAGACGAAGGTGTCCTTAGAAGCCATCCTTACCCAGAATTCAGTCTGTTATAATTAGATATATTATATGCAAGAATATGCAGAAATGGGCTGGGGCTGTAGTTAAGTTGGTAGAGTACTTGCCTAAGATGCACAAAACCCTGAGTTCCATCCCCAGAACTATGTAAACTGGCCATGGTAGTGCATGCCTGTAATCTCAGCACATGGAATCAGAAGAGCAGGCTTGCTGGTTAGGCTAGAGATCCTGTCTCAAAAAAATACTATGTGTAAAGATGTAACTATCCATAAAGTTGAGAAGTTTACAAGAGGAAAGGGAGATGGTGTCTTGCACCTGTTTCTCAAGAGGTCTTGTGGGAGCCGGCTGGAACATGGAGACGGCTTTGCTGCTTTGTTAAGAGCTCTCTTCTTCCTCCTATCAGCATTTTGTCTCTATCTTACTTAGCTAGTTGGGATCCCTCCTATCTATCCCCACCCTCCCACCCCACCCTGGTGTCCCAACTTCTCCAGGTTAACTCTAAGATTTGTTTTTAACCCTAACGAAAAGACCACGGGAGGAAGCTGGCTGGGCAGGAAAGAGACCAGGATGCCACCAGGAGCCACTGTTGGAGCAGTAGGGATTAGAGCTGGGCCCTGACTGGGCTTGGTGACGAATCTCACAGTCTCCCATCAACCACCTGGAGAAGTCATAGCTTCCAGCCCGATGTTCTTACCTTAAGCAGCGATGTGCAAAGGGGAAGGCAACTCGGGAGGGGAACTCGTAGTTCAAAGTCAGCCTCAGGTTCAGACTGGCATCAGCCTGATGAGCAGCTCACTGAGTTGTGGACAATAGCCTCGCCTCTAAGCTTCCATTTTGTTCTTGGGACTGTAGAATCTCATGGGATGATTCTGAGGAATTCATGTGTGTGAAAAACTGGTCACAGTTGGTGCTTAATCATAAATGGGAATTCCCTTCGCTGTCCTTTTCTGTGCCATCTGTCCAGGTAACTAAGGAACCTGGCTGGGGAGGGGAGGCTAAGGAGGGAGTTTGTGGAAAGCCTGCTTGGATACAGATGCACGGGTGTTTTTCTTCACGGGCGGAAGATCCACAGTCCGACAGTGCCTCCAGAAGAACCAGTGCGGGAACCTAGCCTCTCTTTTTCTCCCCAGCTTAGATGTGCGGAGGGTGCGCAACAGGGAGACCCAGGCCAGTGCAGGGAGGCTGAACGCGGCCTGCAGCGCCCCCGCGTGCTGGGAGAGGGAAGGCAGATGGCCTTTGCTAGCTCGCTGCAAAAAGAAACCTAGGGAGGTCTTCAGCCAGTAAGGGAACAGCAGGCTCAGGGTGATATTTAGGGAAACCATCGCCTGCAGCCAGGTTGGGGAACCAGCGAGGGAGATGGAAAGAAAATGGAAATAAGGTACTGATTAAATTTAGTGAGGGACCCTTGGGGTAGACACTAAACCGTTCCCAGTCACTGATGCATCAGGGCTCAAGGACCTGAGATTTTGATCCCGATAGGTAGGTAGTGGCCAGACTAGGTGCCCAGAGAGGCTGAGAATGGGCAGGGCATGAAGGTGCAGCCAGGAATCTTCTCCAGGATCCACGTCCCCATGGCGACCCTGTGAGCCCACACCCTGCCTTTTCCTCTCCCCAGCTGTACGGTGGTGCCCTCAGCGTCTTCCTTGCGGGTTCCTCTGCACACTGAAGGGACAGTGTGAGCCTGACTACTGACGTTTCCAATCAAGACAGTGGAGAGTGCACCTCCCTTGGCACCTGTCCCTCCCCATCTGCAGGGCTGCTGCCCTTGGCTCTTGTCCTTTGAGAAGACACAACAGAACCAGAGCCCCCGCCCTAGATCTACCGGATACTGCATCTTTAGTCACGGTTTTGCCCTTGCTCTCTCCAATTGCCTTCTATCTCTTTCTCAGAAGGATTCTAATCCTAAGAACGAATGTCTTTCTCCTTAGTAATTGAGCCTCCTTCTTACTCATCGACACACAAACAAAACTTACTGTATTGTGTTATAAAATGCCACGCCCTCCCCACACCCACCTCTCTGTCAGCTGCAACCCATCTGCTCTTCACCCAAGGGTTTTCAAGACCTTGTCCTCTTCCCATCCTCTGAGGAGCCTATCGTCAGCCACACACAGGAGACCCAGGGAAACCAGGACTGAGAATCTGTGCTTAGGAGGGGCAGGATTCTAGCCTTTTTGATGATCCTAACTATATCGTTAAGAGTCTACTTGAACTAACAATATTTTTCTACATATAAATACATACATTTCTATTTATAAGCATACATATTCTGCTTATAAATATTATAGCAACCAACTATAGAAACATGAAAAATATTTTAAAATGGAAGAGGGCTAGGTTTGGTGACCACACCTTTAATCCTAGCACTAAAGAGGCAGAGGTAGGTAGGTTTCTGTGAGTTGGAAGCCAGCTTGGTCTACAGAGTGAGTTCCAGGTCAGCCAGGGCTACATACCTTGTCTAAAGCAACAACACTAACAACAACAGAAACGCAAAACATTAAATACTCACCAGCGGAGGAAAGCAATCATAATCCAAACACCAAAGACAAATGTGTGTGTGTGTGTGTGTGTGTGTGTGTGTGTGTGTGTGTGTGTGTGTATGTGTGTGTTGTAGGCATATGTATACATGTGTGCAGGTGCACTTTTTTGTGCTGGTATATGTGGAGGTCAGAGGTTGATATGGGGATGTCATTGCTCAGTTACTCTCCATCTTATTTATATTGAGACAGAGTATGTCAGCAAATCAGAAGCTCCTTGTTCCGGGAAGACTGCTAAGCATGGAGCTTCAGAGATCCCATGTCTATCTCACCCAGGCCAGCCCTAGGGTGCAGGTTCACATCACCATACTGTCTTTTCTTTTGACACAGATTTCTCCCTATACATGTAGATACTGTAAATAATCCATTCACACACATGCATGAATACACACACACCTACACACACATGAATGCATGCATGCACACACACACACACACACACACACGTACACACCCACATACATGAACCTTTGCTTGTATACACACACACACACACACACACACACACACACACACACACACACACACGCATACATGAACGTGGCATGCTGCACACTTCAGAAGAAGTTGCACCACAGTTATAGTTTCTGCCCTCAGCTCACTGAGGTAACAGCTACTCTCTTTCCCAAGGTTGTCCCATTGTGGGTAGCCACTTGTTTCAAGTTCAGAAGACAGAGGAGCTCTGGGGATCTGGTCTGGTGGTTACATCCAACAAGGGATGGAAGGAAATTCCTCAGGCTGGAAAGCAAGTTCTAATTCAAGGAAAGTAGAAATTTAAGCTTAAAAAAGATCAATAGGTCCTGTAAACACACAGCCACACTGTGTCTTTCTTCTAATGATAGTTGTTGGTCTTTGAAGGAAGTTTCCCCACTTTGTCATAGGTTGGCTTTGAACTTGCTATATAGCCAAGGAGGACTTCAAACTTCTGACTGTCCTGCCTTCACCTCCAGAGTGCTGAGATTACAGTCAAGTCCACTGAGCACAATCTATTCAGTATTGGGGGTTGAACCCAGGACCTTGTGCATGCTAGCCAAGCTCTCTACCAATGGAGCCACATCCCCAGCTTTCCATCTAGATTCCTAGACCATGGATAATACCTGCTACCTCCTCCAAAATCAGCACCAAAGATGTGTTTTAATGCCAATTTTACATGTATGTATTTATTATTTTGTTAGTATTTCTTTTATAGTAAATAAGGATAAATATGTATACATACATGTGTATATAATTACTACCCTATAGGCTCTTTTTAAAAAAGATTTATCTTCATCTTATGTATATGGGTGTTTTACCTACATATGTCTGTGTACCACATGCATGCAGTACACACAGAGTCCAGAAGAAGGCGTCGGATCCCCTGGAACTGGAGTTAAAGGCAGTTGTGAGCCACCAGGTGGGAGCTGGGACCTCTGGAAGAGCAGCAAGTGCTCTTAACCATTGAGCCCCCATAGGTTCTTTTTTGTGTGTGAATTGGTGATTTGTATTCTTGGGGCATGGCCTCTTTTCCTTCTGATTACCCCATTACAAAGGGGAACTGAAAAGTGTTTGAATAAACCCATGTGTGTGATCATCTGCCTGTTGCCACAGACCTAGCATAACCTCATCAGGTGAGTTCTGTTTGTGTATGATATTAACAAAGATCTCGGGGCCCTGTTTCCCTCATTAGCAGCAATGCAAATCTCCCGAATGCTTCTGGAGTCCAACACTGTGCAAATGAAAAGGCACTCACTCAGAATTCCAAGCATGGGAGTGGGGTCCAGTGGACCGAGATACAGGTGCTGGGCCAGTCTGTGAGCTGGGGGGACTCATGGAATGAAGGACCACGTGCATCGCTGCTGCACTCCACAAATGCTAGCACCGGCTAGCCTCACGTGGAGCACACGTCCAGCCTTAGACTCAGCATTGCGTTTCCCTTCTTGCAAATGGGTTATGGAAATTTAGAGTGGAAACTACTCTTTGGGGTGGGGGTATGTGGATCATTTCCTAAAGGAGGTGCAATTCCACTTGGGTCTTAAGAATTTTCTAAAAATTGAGATACAGTCTGATGTAGCCCAGGTTAGCCTTCACTGTGTAGTGGAGGATGACCTTGAACTCCTGACCCTGTACCACCACATTGCATTTATGTGGTGCTGGTTATGGAACCAGGGCTTCGTGCATGCTAGGCAGGCACTCTACTAACTGAACAGGAACTATTTAAAATAATGTTTTCTTTTCATTTACCATTTCGGGTTATTCTCACAAGGAGGAACTGTTAGCAACATTTTGCAGCCTGGGAAGGTAGGATCCAGTGACTTATTGTGCAGCTGTTGATGAATTAAAATGTGTGTGGGGGTGGGGTGGGGGGGATATTTGCAGGTGAGCCCAGGTGCCTGAAGAGGTCAGAAGAGGATGTCAGATTCCCTAGAACTGGAGTTGGGAATGGTTGGGAGCTCCTTTGCAGGAGCAGCATATGCTCTTACCTGCTGAGCCATCTCTCCAGCCTCCAATGATGCCCATGGAAGCCATAAGGGGTATCAGAGCCCCTGGAACTGTAGTTTCAGGTAGTTGTGAACCCCCAATCTTCGGTGCTAGGCATAGAGCTTGGGTCTCCTGTAAGAGCAGTAAGTGCTTTTGATCACCAAGCAAGCCATCCCTCCAGTTCCTTAACGGTTTTTAAAAGTGATTTCTGGGGTTTCGCACTCAGGCCTGCACACTAGCACAGTAAGTGCTTTTATCCACTGAGCCATCTCCCTAGCCTTCAGTAAGTGTTTTCAGAGTTTCTACTCTGGGGGTGGGGTGGGGTGGGGTGCTGACAAGGTCTTCATGGTTCTGGAGCTCAGAGCAGCCCTCAGATGAAAAAGGATAGTTCACATGTATCCTGTGACCTGGCACGATCTGCAAGCTAACCCCTAGGCAGCAGATAGCCAAAGACAAGGCCACGTGCTGGTGACGGAGGGAGGGAGCTCTGACTGGCGATGAGGGGCTGAAGAGATGGTGAAGACGAAACATGGCCGCAGTAACTTTCACACGCTTCAGCCTCATCTCCCCTCAGCTTATGAGTCAAGGGCATGTCTGGGAGCCTAGCGTGTGCAGTTTGAGTGGGCATAGCTATAAAGAATAGGGGTACTAGATCAGTGACACTCAGACACAGCAGATCCCCAGTTGAGCTTTATTAATCCCCCCAACAGAGTTAGGGAGCCCACAGATCTCCATGTGGGCGGAGTCTGAAGACACCTGGGGCCACAGCGGTGACCTCTGCCCAAGTCAGCGGCATTCCACGCCAGCATCTTCGTTATGGTTGCAGTTGTGAGAACCCCAGGCGTTCTTCCTGCAGCTCCACAAACTGCTCTCTGTTCCCAGGCAACTTACATCATCCAGCCAGATATTCCCAGAGCCTGAGACAGAGGAAGCAGGAGAGAGAAAGGAAGGGTGTTAGGTGAGAGGTCAGGATGGCTTGCCAGTTCTCAGGAGCTCCCAGTCAGGGTGAGAGGCCAGTCGAGCCCGGGGCTCTAAGGATCTTATAATATCTCTTACAGTATCTCCGATTCTTCTCCCACCTCGACCACATCGTGAAAGCCTCATGCAAATATTTACTACTTAATCCACATACTGTGTGTGCACACAGCCTTCCACTGTCTCCCAAGCAGCTCAGCTCCCTCGTGTTACATCTGTATTTCTTTAGGGCCTAAGGCAGCCCTGCCTCTGCCAGCCCCCCCCCCCCCCCCATAGGATCGAAATCAGATCGTTTTTGAGGCCGGCTAGACCTTTCTTGAAAGGCAAGTATGAAACTAGGGAGATGGCTCGGTGTGTACAGAGCGCTTGTTGTAAAAGTGGGAGAACCTACACACGGATCTCCAGCACCCACATAAAAGGGCTGAGAGCCCAGCCCCGGGTGCAGGGAGAGACCTTGTCTCAAAGGAATAAGGCAGAGAGTGGCCTCTGCATGAGCAGAAGGTCTGTGCTTTGGGATGAGGTAAAGCAGAAAACACCCGAGGAGAGGAACAAGGGGATCCGGCCTTGTGACCTGCTGCCCAGCCGGGGTCTTCTCTGAGGCGGGAGTATGGGGTGTGTAAACTCATTCCGAGTGCCCCAGGGCAGCTTCCCCAAATTGAGAATAGTAAGTCTTGCCATGATTTTTCTTTCTTCTCATTCTCTGCTTTTGGTTTTGTTTAAGACAGAGCTCAGCTATGTAGCCCAGAGCCCCAGAATGGCCTCGAACTCTCCATCACCCTGTCTCTGCCCTGCAAGAGTTGGAGTAACAGGTGTTTGCCACCATACCTAACTTCTCATGTATTCTTTAAAAAGATCTTCACAGGGGCTGGGGAGGGCTCAGTGGGTACAGTGCTGCCACTCAAGCCAGAATCCATGTCAAAACCAAACCAAACCAAACAAACAAAAAACAGAAACAGGACATGGTGGTGTGGGCTTGTGAGAGACCCTGTCTCAAGAAAACAAGGACCAAGAAACGTCTGAGGCCCTCCTCTATCTTCCACACACATGTGCACACATATGCATGCTCACCCACATGAAGACACATGCACGTGGATGTGCACACATGTGTACACACACAGAGGTGGGGTTATCTTCAAGGCTAAGACCTCTGGTAGCTGTTGGTTTGGGTTTCCAGATGTGGAAATGAACATCTGCCTTTGCTAGGGTTCCATCTTCTCCCTCAGCTTTCAAAAGTCACACTTGTCCCCATTCCATAAACAATTCTGGCCACATGGCATTTGGACTCCAAGTCTGGATAGACAGTGACCCATGGCAGTATCCAGAGCCCTTTAAAGCCTTTGCTGTCCCTGCTGGGAATGCAACAGTGTCCTTCAGACAGGTGGCCAAGCGGAAAGGGGAAAACCCAGAACCCAGAGCTGCAGCTCCTCAACGCACTGCTAAGCTGCAGGACTTCCCAGTTCCTTGAACCAATGGTTTTCTTCAGCCCAGCCATACTACATCACTTCACCACAGGGCCACTTGGACATGTCTAGGAAAAAAAGTCCCTGGTTGCAGAGTCACTTACCACCTCCGAAACTGGTGAGACCTTTACCGCTGGAGTAACCGAGCATGCGGCAGAAGACGGTGGCGTCGTTATTATCCCAACCATCATCACAAATTGTGCCCCAGACATTGTTATAGTAAACTTCAGCTCGGCCTCGATTGGTGCCACTCGCAATCCGGACCATTAGGAAGGATTCGCCTGCACAAGAGCACGTGTGTGTAAGGTGAGGTGAATGCTAGCCAGCATTGGGGTGCATTTTTCTGCTGCTCTTAGAGGTTCTACAGCTTCGGAGGAGGACAAACCCTGCTTGCAGGATCTTGCCATCTGAGCTGGCAAGAATCACCCCTTCAGCACCAATACTTCCTGGGGTACAGCTCTCCTTCATTCTGGTCTAGAGGTAACAAGTCACAGGGGCAGATGCCTCTGTGGGACTATGTCTTGCCATGTGTTGTGGAAAGTGGAAAAAGAGATTGATAAATGGGACAGAAGGAGACTGAAGAGGGAGAGACGAGGTGAATAGAAAGAGAGAGAAATGAGAAGATGAGAAAAAAGAAGGAAAGAAGTGAGGGATGGTGGAGAGAAACATGGGGGGGAGGGAGATATGGGAGAGTGGGAGAAGAAGGAGGAGAAGGAGAAGACGAAGAAGAAGACGAAGAAGAAGAAGAAGAAGAAGAAGAAGAAGAAGAAGAAGAAGAAGAAGAAGAAGAAGAAGAAGAAGAAGAAGAAGAAGAAGAAGAAGAAGAAAAGGGGAAAGGGGATTGGAACGAGGAGGGGGAGGGAGAAAGGATGGGGAAGAAGGGAGGGAGGGGTGCTGTCTGGGCCTCTGGCCACACACAGGTTCAGACCAGAGATACAGAAGCCCCTAGAAGATAAGCACCCCCTCTCCAAGATTTTGCAATACTGAATCAACTCTAAAAGACAAGGAAAAGCCAATAAAAACACCAATTACCTTTCTGACCCTTTTCTCCCGCTTGTCCTGGTTGGCCAGGAGACCCTGTCATGAAGAAAAAAAACACATACAATTTGATCCAAGATCTCCCTCACCTTTTTTTCCCACATCAGAACATACAGAGAGGGATGAGGGGTCAGTTACCCTCCCCCAGCTCTGCCTGTGACCTGGCAACTCTGGGAACAGCTATCTGTGTCATGAGCACCAATGGTTGGGTAAGACACAGGCCTCAGATATAGCTAAAGGGTGGGAGTTGGGTTAGGGACAGACATTTAGTGAGCAACAAGACTTCGGGGCAGAATGGTTGTGGTGCTGCCTGAGGTGGCCGAGCACAGGCGGGAAGGCCATGTGCTTGTTGGGGAAGCTTGGTTGTGCGTGTCCAGGACAATTTCTAGCACGTAAATTGACAGCTCAATAAAGATGCCTCCACCAGCCTCAGTTCTGAAGACCCCTAACCTTTAAGTCCTTGTCAAAGACAGCACCTACCTTTCATCCCAGCATCTCCCTTCAGGCCAGGCCGTCCAGGTTCTCCTTTGGGGCCTACCAGCCCAGGGTTTCCAGTGTCTCCCTTTCTGCCTGCAAGGCCTGAGAAGAGATAGTTAGCTCCACAGATGGCCCACTCTGCTCCCCAGGTGAATATAAGGGCCTTGCTGATTAATAGATGAGTGACCCTTGACCATCAGATCCCCGAGTAATGGGCTGTGCAAAATGCAGCCAAGGCTTTGGTCCAGCGGAGGGCTATTCTGGTTATCTGGTCTTCCACCTTAACGCCATCGAGAATGTACAGGAAGATATGGCTGGTAGAGCCCACAGAGGATGACATAATTATGTGGAAGTTTCAGTCTTTCTGTGAGAATTTGCTAGAATGTTTCTAGGTCCCTGTGTCTGATTAGTAAATTAAGACTGCAGTAGACTATGTAGCTCACATGGAAGAAACCTCACTCTAGAAGTCTGTCTGAGTTCTGTTGTAGCGCTTGCTGTGGTGTGGGCATGGTTTGTACACACCCAACTAAGATTCTTGTGTTGGGAGATTAAGCCTCAGGCAAGGGGTGTTAAGAGGACATGGGCATGGTAGGAAGTCTTCCAGGCCATGTGAGGGCACTGTCTTCAGAAGAGAGTCTGGGACCCTGCTTCTCCAGCTTCCCATCCTGCTTGAGCTCCCACTGATAGATGATGGTTCAGATGGTTAGTGGGCTTTTAGGTAACACATGAGAAGAGCACGCTTGCATCCTTGTAGAAAGGAATCCCCACAAACACACTGTAAACAGCTCAGCAGGTCACCTAGCTGCACAGAGTAATGATGGGACAGAGGCATCGGTACCATGGTTCTCAGAGACAAGGCTGACCTCCTGGCTAGAGGAGCAGCACTGAACTTTGGACTGGCCACAATTCCTTCCACGCTCTATAAAGTTTGCTAGCTGGAGATGACAGAGTGAGGAGGGCAGGTTCCCTACGTCCCCAGCTTGCTGGCTGGCTGAGTAAACTTCAATCAGCTTAAAGATTCAGTTACAGCAGTTGGGAGGCAGATCTCTGTGGATTTGAGGCTAACCTGCTCTACACAGCAAGGTCTAGTCCAGCCAGGACTACGTAGTGAGACCCTATCTCAAGAAAGAAAACAAAACAAAACAAAAACAAAAACAAGCAAAAAAGCGAAATCAAAACAAATAAGCCAATAAACAAAACGAAATTCAGTTCTTATCTTTGCTCATTGGTGTGTTTGGTGACAGGCAACATGAACCCGGGTGTTGGTGGCTATACTGTGATCCTCCATTGACTTGTTTGTGTCTAAAGTAGACTGCTTTGGGCATTATGGTGATGGTGATGAAGAAGATGATGATGATGATATCCAAATGAGAAGTAGCAGCAGGAGGGGAGGAGGCACTTGGGGAGCCAAGAAGGGCAAACAGACCAAGGCAGGGATGGGGGAAGCCTTAACCCCTGAGAGGAGAGGAGATCACCCAGTTCTTTGGTGGCAGCATGGCCTGACATGGCTACATGCGTTGCCCACCCTCCCCAGGCTCTGCCTCACTTCCTAACCGTTTTAGAATACCGAGTTCCAGCCATTTCCCCTGATCTTCCAGGGCAGGAATGACAGCTTGGGTGCCAAACCTCGGAGTCTCTGCCTCAACTTTGAGGGGTAATGTCACAGTGTTCTAAGTCAATAAGGTTTTTACTTCCACATACGCAGGCCTCCCCAGCCATCAGCCTGAGAAATTAAAATAAAGCCAGCCCTTTACCTGGGACTCCTGATTCTCCTTTTGTGCCTTTCTGTCCTTGAATTCCTAAGATGGAAACACAGGGAAGGGGGAGAGGATAATAAAACTTAGATATTAGACACTTTTAATCTTAGACAGCTTCTACCTTTGTCTGATTAATGCAGACGGAAGGGTACACCGCTCTCCCTGATTGCTTTGAACTTCACAGTGGGACGGAAGGGGAGACAGGCTGCAGACCCATGAAGACCAGCGTGCTTGGCTGAGGTGGCGATATGCTGTGTGAAAGTCTGAGGCACACAGACTCCGGATGCCCTGGGCTGCCTTTCCTCCCCACCAGTGACCTGATTTGACTGTGAAGCCAACCCTTGTCCTTACTGTTTTATCTTTCATGAGATTTGCAGACGATAGACCAGAAATATTTTGTAAATGAACATTTTGGTTCCAAAGACTGTGGAGTGGCCACCCAGATTTTTGGAGGTCATCACCTATTTTAGATGGGTCAACATAATTTGTGTGTTTGTGTCTGTGCATATGGAGGCCAGGGGGACAACCTTTAGTGTCCCATCTTGTATTTCGAGACAGGGTCTCTCACCAGGACCTAGAATACTCAAAGTAATTTAGGCTTGTTGGCCAGTGAGCCCTGGGGAGCCTTCTATTTCTACACCTACCCCACCAGCTCTATTTGCAGGAGCACAACACCATGCCTGCCTAATTTTTAGTGTGGATTCTGGGGGGTCAAAATCAGGCCCTCACTACATGCAAGGCCAGCACCTATTAACTAATCTTGGATTACTCACTGTGTCTCCAAGAGTTGTAAAGATCCACACGGAAAAGGAGTCTCAATGTTCAGAAAATGAAAAAAATAATATAGCAACCATTGGTGATTATTCCCTTTGAGGTTAAAGTGAGAGGTGCTCTCTCCGGCTCTTCCATCTATTCTATTCACCTTCTTTAGTGTGTGTGTGTGTGTGTGTGTGTGTGTGTGTGTGTGTGTGTGTAGACCGAAGGACAACTTTCAGGAGTCAGTTCTCTCCACCATATGAGGCCTGGGATAAAACTCAGATTGCTTGGCTTGGCAGCCAACGAAACTACCCATAAGCCATCTCACTGGCCCCCCTCCTTCCCTTCTTTACTCCCCTCCCCTCCTCTCCCTCATTCCTCTATGAACTAGCCTTTCACAGAAGAGCCACTGTCTCCAGCACCCTTCAAGCATCCCCATGGTGGGTCATACTCTGTTCCTCTAGCACTCTAAGAGCCCATACTGGTTTCTTTCAAATCAGTGGGGCTCCCCGAGGCAGTTCTGCAAACCCTGGGGAGTGCAAGCTTACTGTGGGCCATTGAGAAGGAGCAGATGATACAACTGCTCTTAATAGCCACCTGTGCCTGACAGGCCTCCCACCTGTGACATAAGGCAGCCTTACCACAGACCCACCCTACTGCATCACCAGAAACCACGTGGAGCCATCGCCTCCTTGCAGTGGCCTGAGGGAAGTTCCTTCCTGGTTACCCCGCCACTCCTCTACTTGAATTTTCAGACCTCACACAGTGCCAGCAAGGGGAGCAGGGGAGGGGCTTGGGCGGCCTCTTGAAGGGATTCCTGAGAGAAGTGTTGGTCAGTAGCAAGTCCCTGACTGGCCCAGAACTCACTGATTCAGGCTGGCCTTTGGGCCCCTGATTCCGGCTGCCCTTGGGCCCCTGATTCCAGCTGGCCTTTCGGTCCCGATTCAGGCTGGCCTTTGGGCCCCTGATTCCAGCTGGCCTTTGGGCCCCTGATTCCGGCTGGCCTTTGGGCCCCTGATTCCAGCTGGCCTTTGGGTCCTGATTCCGGCTGGCCTTTGGGCCCCAGGGAATCTCCTGTCTCTGCCTTCCCCGTGTTGAGATTACAAACGGGTGCCACCAAGCCCAGCGTGTTTCCACCTGGGTTTTGGGGATCCAACTCAAGTCCTCCAGAACTTTACCAACAGAGCTCACAGCCCAGCTCTGCCTTCCATCCTCATTCACTCCTCTGAGGGTCCCTGCTGTTTCCTGGCCTCACAGAGGATGATGACTCTCAGGGACATGAGGTGATCTATCCAAGGTCACAAAGGAGTGAACAGTACAATCTGGCAGTTCCCCAGACTCCAGTTCCCACTGTGCCCTGAGCTGTCTTTGTCCACCAGTGAGCAAAGCTTGCCCTTTCCTGGGGTGTCACTTAGCTTGGTCTGAATGACCTCTCCAGGCTCCCCTGAATGATATCACTGTCTAACTTCAATGTGTCTCAGAATCCCCTGTATGTTGCTTGTGAGGGGCTTGTGTGGTTCACTGGATGAGAACAACTCCTGTGGAAGCATGACAACCTGAGTACAAATCCCCAGCTCTCATGTAAGAGCCAGGCATGGACTGTGCATGGCTGTGCATGGCTGTGCATGGCTGTGCTGGGAAATGGAAATAGGCAGATCCTGGTAGTTGATCTGCCAGCAGACAGTCTGGCTGAAACAGCAAGCTTCTGACTCAATCACAGACTCTGTCTCAAAAGAAAAAAAAGTCTGGGAGTGATATGGGAAGTTACCTGACAAGCTCCTCTGGTGGCTTCTACACACACACACACACACACACACACACACACATACACACACACACACGAGGACCAACATCTATATAAGCACTATTAACACCCATGCTCACAAGGGCACCCATCTACGTGTACACCCCCCACTACACATATACACACACATACACACACATACACATATACACACATTAGGACCAACATCCATATAAGCACTATTCACACCCATGCTCACAAGGGCACCCATATACATGAACACCACACACACACACACACACACACACACACACACACACACACACACACACACAAACACATACACAGTACTCACACAAAAACATCTTACCAGGTCCATTCAGAGATGCTGATTAAGTGGGACTGGGGTGGCAGCCCAATGGTCCAGGGCCCCTCTTAGTGTGGCAGCCCTAAACAAGGGCAGCTTGATTTCTCTTGGGTTACAATCTTTGTTACCCCATATAACAAAGTTGGGAAAGCATATTTTTGGGATCAGACATTGGGATGGACTCTCGGATCCTCTGGGCACTAGCAGCCTGTGTTTAGTGAGGGGTTTAGTCTCTCTGAGCCTCTGCATAATGTGCACCAACATGTGGGCACATATGTACGTGGAGTGCCCATGTGAAGGCCCACAGTTCATGTCCAGTGTTCCTTTTGATCACTCTCCTCTTAATCAAGGGAGCCTCTGGCTGAACCAAGCTCACCAGCTCAGGCTAGTGGAGCTAGCCTGGCTGCCCTGGAGATTCTGCCTCTGTCTCCGGAGGGCTGGAATTACAGGTGGCCTCTATGCCAGTCTGGCTTTTACATGGATTATGGGGATCCGAACTCAGGTCCTCATGTTGGTGCAGCATGACCTTACCGACTGAGCCATCTCCCCAGCCCCATCACTTCTTGACTGCTAGGCATAGAAGATAAAACTCAGATGTGGGGGTTGATAGATCAAGAGTGTGGGGGTAAAGTTCCAAGCTCAGCAAACAGACCTCTCCTTGCTTATCATTAACCCATAATAGTGAAACTCAGGCCAAGCCAAGGCAATGTCATTCCTCTGTCTTCATCCAAATCAGCTAGATATTCGCTTGAGAGATTCATAGCTTTATTTACAAAATGAGAAGGTCATGGCTTTGGAAACCTGGAATGCTCTATCAAAACTGGATAATTGCCACTGAAGCTCTATCTTGGGGATTACCAACCTCCTGACAAAGAGGATGCTGTCCTCAAACATGAGGATGACATCTGGATCACATCTGCCACCCACCCCTCTGGAAAACCATCCCAGAAATCACCAAATCTAATCTATGCAGCCATTCATTAGCCCACAGAATTCTGGGAAGTCTGTGGGAGGCTCACATAAGCCACCAGATGCTGCACCAAAGTAAGCTTCTTCAGCCTTGGGTGAGCTGCCAACCCAAGTGGTGATCATCAGACATTGTAAATTGAATATATAACTCATCCTTTTTACCTAAGGAGCCACAGTTTAATAGGTGACCCTCAGATTGGACTGATGGTATTTACCACCTGGGTGAAAAATGGGATGTACACACACATATAGACACCACATGAAGATGTTTACCAGGCACGTGAAGACCAATGAGCCACAGACTAAAATGTCTGTAATAAAATTGGCATGGGGTCTTGTATATGTGCAGGTGAATGTATGTATGTGGGTACTTGTGTGTAAAGTTAGTGTGGGGTCCTGTGTGTGTACACACATGTATGCATGTGGCAGACAAAAGATATCAGCTGTTGTTCCTCAGATGCTTCCTACCTTGATTTTTGAGACAGTGTCTCCCACTATCCTGAAACTTGCTGAGTAGACTAAGCGGGCTGGCCAGTGAACCCCAGGGATCCACCTGTCTCCACCTCTACAGAACTGGGATTAAAAGCAAGTACCACCAAGCTTGTTTTATTTTGACATGAATTCTGGGGATTGAATTTAGGTCCTTGAGCTTGCTAGGGAAACATTTTATGCACTGAACTGTCTCCCCAACCCTGGTGAGAGGTATTGAGGGAGTCTGGGCTTGGAGGGACTCAAAGGCTAGAAAAAAATGCAGGTGAGGTCATGGCTCCTAACTGTCTTCAGGAAAGTCACAAAGATCATTCACTCAGAGTCCAAGGCTTGCTAGGAGATACTGATGCTTGAGTTAGTGAATGAATGAATGAGTCAGTCAACCACTTGACCAGTAGAAACTGGGATGGGCCAGCTTTTATGTGTGTCCATAGCCCTGCCAAAGGCAAGGACACCCAAATTGTTTGACCCTGTTCAACCTTATTCTCTGGCAGAGGGTCCTTGGACACTCTCGGAGACAGGAGCCTAGTCTCACTACTCTGTCCTCCATCCTCACAGAACTCTTAAGACTGCACAGGGCTTTCCAACTGGCATTTAGAGAGTCTGCACTTGGAACATGTCTATAGTCTGTCTACTGCATCCACCCACAGACGTAGCATTGCCACTGTGCCCAGTGCAGTGGCCTGAACGTTCCAGACTAGGTGAGCATAATGTAGAAGCCTGACATCAGAGATCAGACAGATTATCTCAGGGACTTAGCAAGTGGCCCACACTGATGAGAGGCCATGTGACAGACAAAACTGGCAAGTTGTTTACAACCCAGCCACAAAATAGACTCTATGTTAGTCTGTACAACAGACTAGACTAAGTTTGTTAGTATATACAATAGAATAGAATGACTTCATGTTAGTCTACATGGCAGAATAGAGTGTCTGTAGTCTACATGGCAGAATAGAATGTCTGTAGTCTACATGGCAGAATAGAATGACTGTGTTAGTCTACATGACAGAATAGAATGTCTGTAGTCTACATGACAGAATAGAATGACTGTGTTAGTCTACATGACAGAATAGAATGTCTGTGTTAGTCTACATGACAGAATAGAATAGCATGTCTGTGTTAGTCTACATGGCAGAATAGAATGTCTGTAGTCTACATGACAGAATAGAATGTCTGTAGTCTACATGACAGAATAGAATGACTGTGTTAGTCTATATGACAGAATAGAATCTCTGTGTTAGTCTACATGACAGAATAGAATGTCTGTAGTCTACATGACAGAATAGCATGTCTGTGTTAGTCTACATGGCAGAATAGAATGTCTGTAGTCTACATGACAGAATAGAATGTCTGTAGTCTACATGACAGAATAGAATGACTGTGTTAGTCTACATGACAGAATAGAATGACTGTGTTAGTCTACATGGCAGAATAGAATGTCTGTAGTCTACATGACAGACTAGAATGTCTGTGTTAGTCTACATGACAGAATAGAATGTCTGTAGTCTACATGACAGAATAGAATGTCTGTAGTCTACATGACAGAATAGAATGACTGTGTTAGTCTACATGACAGAATAGCATGTCTGTGTTAGTCTACATGACAGAATAGCATGTCTGTGTTAGTCTACATGACAGACTAGAATGTCTGTGTTAGTCTACATGACAGAATAGAATGTCTGTGTTAGTCTACATGACAGAATAGAATGTCTGTGTTACTCTATATGACAGAATCTGGAAAAAAGGATCTTTGGGACCAGACTTCGGGACAAACTCCTAGACCCACTGTGTATGGAGAGCTTCAACTAAGCTGTACAAAGGCTTGTGAACTAGCTTCCATGAGTTCCCTGATTGGATCAGTGTTCCCAGCTGTTCCCAGAAGAGAACACAAGGGAAAAGTTTTTGCCCCCTGTTCTAATCCTAGGTGAGCCCAGCTAGGAAAGGGTTTCAGCTTCCTTCTGTGCTGCTGCAGGTTTGGTTGTGGCATTCAAGGCTCTCTGGGAAACATAGGCAGCAAAGAACAATACAGAGACCTTGGGCTCAAGGAGACTTAATGGAAGAAACTACTTTCCTTTATCAGGAGCATCTGGGGCCAGAGGACAGGAAAATCTCTGCCCCTTGTGAGATGCCGGGGGGGGGGGGGGGGTAGCAATCCTCCTTTCTGTCCATCCAGAATATCCAGCAACCCCACTCCCCTCCTCTCCACACCCACTCACCTGTGTCTCCCTTGCTTCCCTTCACACCTGTAGCCCCTGGACTTCCGGGGATCCCTGGAGGTCCTAGATAACAGACACCACGTGGGCATAAGGACTGGGCTGGACAGACGTTGGAATACCACTCCCAGTGCAGGGATAAAGGGCCTCACCTTGTGGCCCAGGAGGACCAGTGCGGCCTGGCTCACCCTTGGCACCTGAAGATCCTGCTGCACCAGAAAGGCCTGGCGCACCCGGCGCTCCAGGTGGTCCTAGAAGGTAAATCGTGAAGGCGGGGCTAGGGGTGAGTGGCACAAGGGCTCCCTACCCTCTGTGACATACATCTCCTAACACTATCCAGCCGCCGTCTTGAGACGTCATCTACTGCCCTATGGGTGAGAGAGAAGCAATACCACAAACTTGGTCTCCTCCGTCACAGCTGTGGGATTTAAGGTGGTAGACAGATTGAGAACTTCGGGTGGGAACACCGAGCTCTGCTCCTCAGCAGCCAAGGAGGTACACGTGTGAAGAGGGTTATCATTAGAGTCTGTGCTCTACCTGCTGGTCTCTTCCTTTTAGGAACAGTCAGGTTTCTAAGCCCCTTGGAGTTCTCTGGGCTATCGCTATGATGAGATGGAACCTGGCATGGTGGTACACGCCTGTGATCCCAGCACTTGGGAGCTGGACAGTCAGAAGTTCAAATTATCCTTAGATAAGCAGTAAGTTTTAGGCTAGCCTGGGCTACATGAGACCCTGTTAGGAAGGAAATAAGGAAGCAAGGAAGGAGAGAGAAGGAGGGAGGCAGGGAGGGAAGGAGGAAGGAAGGGAGGGAGAAAGACAATGGGTGACTTTCCCTATTTGACTCTCTCTGGGGACCGCAGCCACTTTGCCCAGATGCCCACAGTTCCTACCTTGATCACCTTTGGCTCCAGGAGACCCAGCCAAACCTGCAATGGACAAGGATTCCTAAGGATGCTGTCACTCTAAGGGCTACAAGAGAGAAGGGCAAGGCCTCCAGGTCCGCAGCCCCTACAGTACAACCTCTTACCTGGTAGGCCTGGTTTCCCAGGGTCGCCTTTATCTCCCTGTATTCCAGGGAGACCCATGACCCCTGTGTCCCCCTTCATGCCCATGTCCCCTTTGCTTCCTGCAACAAACAAACAAAAAAGAAATCAAGGTCGGACATGGCATTTGCCATCTTACCCAAACTCCAAACTAATGCCCTGTGCCAGACGTGGAACGTCTGGTCACAGCCCTCCGGGAATGAGCCCCTTCCCCAGTGACAGGGCACGAACTCATGATAGATTGGCCAGATGACCTGACATCAGAGACAGTTGGGCTGCCAGGATCCCAGTCAGAACCCCCACCCCAGAGAGAAGGATCACAGTCTGGGGTCACCCAGTATTTTGGGGGCTCATTTTACTCTCTCCATTTTGGGGGTTATCCTTCATAGCCTCTCAGACTGAAACTGGAATGTTCTAGAAAGCATCTCCCAGATGCTGAGAATAGCAAAGGTCATTGGGAAAGAGAAAAACAATGCAGTGATTTCTGTGCCCGCCTGCGGCACAGACAAGGGCTTCTCTGGCACCCAAGATTTCAAATTTTCCACTCGTCATCAGCATTCGGAACTCATTCAGCTAGTCCTCTCCTGAGTCCTCTGTCTCTCCCTCCTCCTTTCCCTTAGTATCTGGTGCATATCAACTGAGGGCAGGCGCCTCCCTGAAGGGCAGGTCAGCCAGGCGGTGGGCTGCACAATAGGCTTGCTCAGTGCTAGCCGCTCTGAGAGCCACTGAGGTCACGTGGTTGACTGGGTGTGGACACCCAGCTCTGTTCCTACTGGGACCAACATGGGGTGAAGGTCTTAAAGAGGACTGTCACCCTCAAAGCAACCTTTTTTGCTCTCTACTAGACCGGCTGGCAGAAATTTTACTAAAAAAAATAAAAAATAAAAAAATTCTAGCTCTATTCTCTAATAATGAAATGCACTGGTTTTGTGAAGTGTGTACCTGTGTATGCATGTTCAAGGGTGTGGGTGCCCATGTATGTGTGGTGCTCGTGGACATGAGTTTGGAAGCCAGAGGACCTTGGGCATTGTTCCTCAGCTGTCATTTACTTTGATTTTTTTTTTTTTTTTTTTTTTTTTTTTTTTTTTTTTTTTTTTGGAGGCAGGGTCTCTCACTGGCCTTGGAACTCAGCAGGTAGGCTGGTCAGTTAGTCCCAGGGATCCTCCTGTCTCCTCACTGGGATTACAAGCATATGCTACCATGCCTGGCTTTCCCACATAGGTTCTGGGATCAAGCTCACACCCTTGAACTTGCACAGTGAGTACCTCACCAAGGGAGCCATCTCTCCAACTTTCTATGCTATTGTTTTGACAAGGGCCTGGAGAGGACTCAGGGGCACACCAACTTCCTCCCAGTGAAGTCAGAATGGGGTCCTGATTAATCAGTGAAGGACTCTGAAGAAGATAGCTAGAGCAAGAACCAGCCTCCCTGGGTCTAGTTCAAGGCTTGGGAGGGGAACTAGACGATTAGACGTAAAAAATGAATGTTTCCTGGGACCAGGGAGATGGTTCTGTGGGTAAAGTACCTGTTGTATAAGCCTGAGGTTCTGAGTTTGAATCATAGTACCCATATAAAAAGCTAGGCATGGCGGTAAATGTTTGTAATCCCAGAGTTTGGGGGGAGAAAGCCAGAGATCCCTGGGACTGGCTGGTCAGCCACTGAGTGAGCTCCAGGTTCAGTGAAAGACCCTATCTCGAGAAACAAACCATAATGAAAATGTGTTGCATGAAAACATATATTTTCAATAAAAAACAAAACAAAAAGATAAAAAAAAGAAAGAAGGTGCAAAGTGATGGAGGAAGACACTCAGAAGCAACACATGTACAAACATGTGCACACGCATAAACACGATACATCACACATGCATTAAAAAAAAGAAGGCTGTTCCCTGATGGGACATCAAGTGCTAATTAAGTACTGAGTTCCATGTGCATGACGACATCACCAGGGAGCAGGAGACACTCGGGTGTCCTTGCCTTATGAGTCCAAACCATTCCATGAAAAGCATCTTGAAGGCTCTCACCACACAGAAATAAAAATGTATGGGGTCACAGAGAAGCCAACTATCTTGGGTCAATCAGCGTATAATATACGTATCACACTGTCACCCACAAACATGAATGATTATGAATCAATTGAAATCAATTAATTCCTTTCGAAAGAACTGGAGTACAGTTGAGGCTTCTCTTAAAGAGCCGGACAGGAAGTTTTTGAGCCCTGTTCTCAGCCAGAGTAGGTAGACACAGGCTCCTCGCCCCCTCCAGCTTTCCCATGAATGCCAACACCCCAACACAACTCTTACCTGGAAGGCCTAGGTCCCCTTTGTCACCCTTGGTGCCGTGTTCCCCCTTGGGGCCAGTGAGACCTTTGTCACCTTTGCTGCCCTTCTCTCCTTGAGGTCCTGGGACACCTGTGACAAGAACAGGAATGAGGTAGGCTCCGACTGTCCCACTGGGGATGGGCTCCTGGAGACGGAACAGAGTGGGAAGGGAAGGGATCTCTGGGGAAAACCTGGGGGACACATTCATTAGCTCGTCTCTTTGATGGTCGTGGTGAGCTCTTAGAAGTCTTGAGACAAAAAGGAAGGCAGGGCAGGGCTGTAGAGAGAGCATGTGGGGACAGCTGCCCTATGGGAAACGGCAATGCATGGCTGCCCCAGGAGACGAAGTCACATGGGTGCAGTCACCCTATGGGAAATGGCAATGCATGGCTGCCCCAGGAGAGGAAGTCACATGGGTGCAGTGGCCCTATGGGAAATGGCAATGCATGGCTGCCCCAGGAGAGGAAGTCACATGGGTGCAGTCACCCTATGGGAAATGGCAATGCATGGCTGCCCCAGGAGAGGAAGTCACATGGGTGCAGTGGCCCTATGGGAAATGGCAATGCATGGCTGCCCCAGGAGAGGAAGTCACATGGGTGCAGTCACCCTATGGGAAATGGCAATGCATGGCTGGCCCCAGGAGAGGAAGTCCAAGTTACCAGCTGCTCCTTGCTTCCCTGGTGAACCTGGAAGTCCCTGGAGGCCTGTGAGATGAAAAGAAGGACTCAGTCACTGTGGTTTCTTTAGTTAGCTGACATTCTAGGGGCCCTGCAGTGGTAAAGGCACCCCAGCATAAGCTCTGTATACTCTACACACAAATGCACAAGCAAGCGTATGTGGCAGAGTACCAGGCAGGTTCAGATGGAGGTGACTGTTTTTCCAAAGGCTTGGGTCAGTGCATGGCCACGGAAGGAAGGTTGTAGAAGACAGTAAGTCGGTTTGAATCACAGCTGTCTCTCCAAGCAAGGTAAATGACCTTAGAAGAGACACCTCAGTATCCCTTGCCTCAACACTCTCATTTGTAAAATGGGGCTGGTGATGACTGGGCTCTCTGCAGGTGCCTCACTAATGCTCCTGTGCCCAGGACAAAAATGGCGTTGGGAAATAACACGCCTGTCCGGGACACTGAGGTATGTTATAGGTGAGCATGCAGGACACAGCCCCAAGCGCAGGCCATTCCTAGGCGGAGTGGACTGGGGCAGGATTGTGAGCACAAAGAGAAATGGAGAGACCCTGGAGGGTGGGTGAGGAAGGGAAGGGAGGAGAGGGGCTGCAGGGCAAGGTGTGGAGACAGCTCCCTGGGATGCCTGAGCTCTAGCTTTCCCTGGGGCGCCAGCTGCTCCTTGGCTCACGATCTCCATGCCACCATCACATGTGCTAGCATCCCCCTCCTGTTGGGTTTGTGGGTTCCAGGGAGCCTGAGAGGAGTGTGGAGAGCCAGTGAGACTGCCCAGCTTCCTCCTGCACTCTGCAGAGGAAGAGTGGGCCTCCAGACTCTCCCTCCATGGATGGCCTGGGCCTGTCTTTCCAAGTGGCCTGGTTGACTGCAGTCTCTGGGATCTGGGGAACCTACTCCATGCCCCTTTCTCTCTGGGTGAGAAGAGGGAGACTGGCCTGCCTGCTGTGTGAGTGTGAGGCTGTTTGTGCATAGGGCCTGTGAGTATCTGCAGGTGCACACTCATGAGTATCAGTATACTGTGCATACGTGTGAGTACTAGAGTACGTGCAGAATCCTACATGTGTGCATGAGTGTGTGAGCACCTGACTGTGAGAAGGTATATGTGTGTATAATGTGTGCTCACACGTGTGCATGAATATGTGAGCGTGTAATTCTGTGATTGCGTAGTGTGAGGATGCATGTATGCTGAAATGTGTGTCTATACATGCATGAGTGCATGAGTGTATAGTGTGAGTATTCATGTGTACATACATGTGTTCACACATGTGCATGAATATGTGGCTCTGAGAGTGTGTGGTGTGAGTGTGAAGATGCATGTATGTGCAGGCCCCAGTGTTCACATGTGTGCGTGAGAGAATGTGTGGCTCTGTGTGTGTGTGTGTGTGTGTGTGTGTAGCATATGAGTGTGAAGACACAATGATGTGTGTAGACATGTGCTTACAAATGAATGTGTGTAAGTGTGTGAGAGCATGTGTTGGAGCAGTGTGTGGGGAGTGTGAGTGTCTGTGCATGGTCCTCACCACACCATAATCTTCTTTTCCAGTGTTTAAAGCCTCTTGGAAGAAGCCCTACCCAGACAGAGAGCAGTGGGTTCCCCGGGACCCTGTTAACGCCTTCCTAAGGGAAGTTGCTAGAAGCAGCTCTCTCTGCTCACCAGACCCTTTTGTGGCTGCTGGGGCTCTGGAGGGGGAGGGCCTGCTGTTCCGTTTACTTCTCCTTTGAGCTAAACCAGCTAGCTCTGCTCACCCGCTGTTAAAAGGTTTTAGGATTCCAGATTATTTGCTGCAGCAGGCCCGGCCATGGGATACTGGGAGAGTTCTGCAAAGGCTGACAGTCACTTCCCTGGGCTTTTGCCTCGTGGAGAGAGAGCTCTGAGTCTACTACTCTGACGGAGACATGGTCTCAGCCTCACCCTGAAAAACAGAAGCTAACCCATGGCCTAGCAGCAATCGTGGACTTTCAGCTGTTATCTGGAAGCTGGTGTAATCTCAGCGCTCAGGAGGCTGAGGCAGGAGGATTGGGAGCTCAGTGACAGGCTGGGTCATTGCTGGGCTCAAACAACAACGGGTTGGGATGACTGCTCACTCAGTAAGCAAGCACAAGCCCAAGGACTTGAGTCTGACTCCCCAAACCCACGTAAAAACAGCTGGGACTGGTGATGTGTACTTGTAGTCTCAATATAGAGGCAGGAGGATCCCTGGGGCTCAGGGACTAGCTAACCTAATCTGTTTGGTAAGTTACAGGCCACTGAGGGACCTTGTCTCAAAACAAGTCAAAAATAAAAACAAAACCCAAGGTGGACTGCACCTGAGGCGTGCCGCCAAGGTCGACTCTGGCATCTACATGGGCACATGTGTACCGGGACACAACACATGTGTGCATATGTGCAGAGAGAGAGAGAGAGACAGAGACAGAGGGAGGCAGAGACAGGGAGAGAAGAATGTGCTATAACAGCACCACGTAGAAGTCTCAACTCCATCTTACGTATAAAGAAATCGAGGTGCATGGAGGTGAGGGAGGCAAGGTCGCAAAGGCAGGATCTGTGTGGATGTCTCGGCCCCTGCTGGACCACGGAGCTGCACTTTCCCCAGCGGGCTACAGCCTTGCAGCCCTCAGCAAAGAGGGTTCAACAGGGCTGCCCACACACTGCAACCTGTCCAGGCTGAGGCACCATTGGGCAGTACTCCTGTTTGTGACCCCTCCCCACCTCTGAACCCACCCCAGGTCTCATACAAACTGTCTCCCCTTGTGCAGACCCACCCCATGGGGTTTAGAGTTTGGTGTGGGTCCCTGTCACTGAGAAAGCCCACGGTGACATCTACTCACCTGCCTCTCCCTTGATGCCTGGTGGGCCCCGGGGTCCTTGGACACCTGGAGATGTTAGGGTTAAAACATGAAGTTAGGAACCCTGGGGAAGACAAATACAGGGCTTGCAGCTGGCTGGGTATAAGACAAAGAAGTTGAGCAGTTAACAGGGAGAACTGGATTCTGGGAAAACCAAAAGCCACAGAGCTGGTCTCAGCAGGACCTGGATCGCCTCCCCCGAATCCTTCCTCAAAGTTCACACACAAGTTGCCATTGCCCTTTGCCCTAATGAACTTCTCAACTTCACGAGTGAGTACACCTCGAATCATGTTTTCTACAGCTAACTGCAACAAACTCCACCTCCAGGGCTGGGAGGTGGCTCAGCAGTTAAGATGCTCTTGCAGAGGATCTGAGGCCAGTTTCTGGCACCCATGTTGGGCACAGAAGTCTGTATCCCCAGCTCCAGGGCATCTATCTGGCTTCTTCCAGTACAACATTCACATGCATACACACACACACACACACACACACACACACACACACACACACACACACACACTCATATATACCACCAGAAAAACAAAACTTATCAAACCAATAATAATAATAACAATAATAATAATAATAATAATAATAATAAAAACCTCTGTTTTTAAAAAAGGTTTTTTTTTAAAAAACCTATCTCAGGAAAAGGAACACCCCGAGGCACCCAGGGAGGCACAGAGGGGGAAATGATAGACTGAGACACTAAGTCCAGACATAGGAGCGGCCAGTGGCTAGTGCCCATGGCTGGGACAGCTCTCTCCTCTTGAGGGTGTATTTCATTTTCTCCCTTAAAAATTACTTATGTGTATGCGTGTTTGTCTGTGTGAGTGTACGCCACATGTAGGGGTACATGTGGGGGCCAGACAAGGGTGCTGGGTCCTCCGGAGCTGCAGCCACAGGCGGTTGGGAGCTGCTCGACCTGGGTGCTGGGAACCGAACCTGGGTCCTCTTGCAAGAGCAACCAGAACTCTCACTGCCTGCGCCTGCCCTCAGACCCCCTTTCTCCTTCCTGGCTTGGTAAAAATAAACTTTGGCCACTCACTCTACCAGTGTCCTGGTGTGATTTATTCTTCCTGCTATGATGGAATGAGAGGGCAGTCAGAGGGAGACATCTCTCCATTTGGGACAGAGGGAAGAAGGATTCAGAGTATAGCTTGGAGGAGAAGGGGGAGGAACACAAGGTCGAACTGACCCTGGGGTTCCATCGCGGACCTGCAACCCCCCCACCCCCCCCACCCCCCGGTTGCTCCCTTCTGGGCAGGTGACCCAGGCAGGCCAGGGATCCCAGGCACACCTGGGGCCCCTTTTGGCCCTGGAGGATGAAGAAGAGCAGGGATAACAAGTAGTCGAGCAATAGTGGATGCCGATGTTTTCACTCAGCCTCCCAGCAAACGTCCACTGAGCCTCAAGGGCAAACTAGCCCGTGAAGGAAACAAAAAGCCTGGGTGATACTGCTTTCCTCAAGAAGTATGTGGTCTGGGAGACAAGGAGGAAATGAAAAAGAACAGTGTAGATGATGTCTGAGGAAGGCTCAGCCTCAAAGACATGGCTTCAAGTCCCGCTCGGGCTTGGCTGGGAGGCTGTGTCCCGTATCTGTGTCGGGAAGTCTGTGGCGCTGGGAAGAGATGCTTGCTGCTGGTAACAACTGCCTATCCCTGAGGTAAAGCCAGGAGTTCCGAGCCCCATGCCTCCCCGCTGCCCTCAGTAGCTGTCAAATGAGCCTTCGTGGGGAGGAGGGGTCCTTGACCAAGCCAGGCAAACCGTGAAGTAAGGGAGAGAGATGGTAGCCTGATGGACGGGGCCTGACAAGGCCAGACTCCCACAGCTCTGGCTCCCAGCAGCCCTGCTTAACTCTTACAAGTGTGAGCTGAAGTTCAGAAATAAGCCACACCTATGGAGAAGATTCCACAAGGCTGCTGTTGACCAATTAGAACACGCATGGCTGTGGAGAGGTGGAATGTTGCAGGTCCAGAGCTGAATTATCCTCAATTATCTTTAACCCCTAAAGAGCTATTTATTACCCGTCTCTGTGTTCAGTTTAACATCCTGTGACTATTAGGTAAAAGGCTTCTGGAATGGACTGGCAGACCCCTAAGCTTCTATCAACCCAAAGGCTAAGCATGTCATCAGATAGTGTCTGAGGCCCAAAGCAGGAGTTTTGCTGCTTTGCAGTAACCTACCCACCTACCTGATGTTCGCAGTTACATATTTTTTAAAGCACCTTGATTTATGGTTTTTCTTTTGCTCTGTTACTATCAAAATTTCAGGAAACGTATCACACTGGAACATGGTATGTGAGGTCACCTGAGTTCCTGCTCACAGGCCGCAGCCATTTATATTTGGTTTCAGAACAAACCACCTCTTTTTCCCTTTGATGTGCGGGTCGAGTCAACCACACAGAACACTGTCGTCATCACAACCCTCTGGGAGAGCAGAGGCTGACACAAGTAAGTCAAAGGCACTTGATGGGAGTGCTTCTGGGAGACAAAGAAGGTTCTGGAAACCTGGGACATTTGGGGAAGATGGGAGGAGGAGACAGGTGGACCGTCCCGGGAACATGGCAAGGTTTGGATGTTGGAGAGAGGAGGCAATCATCTGGGACAAGGGGGAAGGCAGAGGCCCAGAGCTGGGGTCCTCACTCCATGGGTTAGAGAGGTCCCATGAAGGAGGCAGCACAGGGACTGAGCAGATCATTGGAAGGTGAGCTGAACATAGAAAATATATAGAGGGCTCCCAGCTAGGGCACCTTCCAGGGAATGGTAATGTAGGTCAGACAGGAAATGAACATACCTGGGGAGCCTCGTTCACCCTTAATCCGGAACAGCTCTGTGAGGGAAAGAGAGAGGGTTGCAGGTTGAGCCAGGGTGTGGAGTGGAGCGTGGGTTTGCTCCTGTGCCCCACAGAGAGCTCACAGACTCTGCATGGGAAGGCTGGGCCCCCATGCGTCTTCCCGCCTTGGAGGTTTGAACAACACCTGAATGTGTTTAGGAAAGTAAGCTTCCAGAGACCAGTAACCGGATCCCTGGAAGTCGAGGAAGTACAGAAATATTCAGATTGCCCCAAATCAGTTTGCAGAGTTTCCTGTGGTTAGGGGAGAGCCTGTCCATGTTGGTCAAAAGGGCTCTTTTGCAGGCTGGGCATGTAGCTTGGTTGGTAGAGTGCCCACCCAGCACGCATGGAAGCCCTGGGTTTCACCCCCAGCACACAGAAACAGGTGTGGTGGTACCTGGATTCCGAGTGAGGTTGTGAAGCAGTTGCTCCTGGCTGGTGCGGACCCGAATGAGCTGGGCCTGCAGGGCCTGCAGCCCCAGTGCTCCTGGTACCAGGTGGGTTTTGGGATGTGCCAGCTGCATCGAGAAGAACGACCTGTCCTCAGCAGCCAGGGTTCCATTGTCTAAGCACATCTCCAGCATCTGGAGCCGCTTCTGCAGATTGAGAGCTGGGACCCCAACCCAATACGTCATTTAGGGGCCTCATTGAAGCCTGAGACATTGGGGCAGGTTCCTGGTATTCCATGTCACACGTACATGACTTCTGTAGGGCATGGAATTTCAAATACAAACTCTGTGTACTGTGGGGGAAAGGAGACAGGATGGACTCCCCACAGTAGTGGATCCCTGGGACCTTTTGGTCAGCCAGCCTAGCCATCTGGTGAACTCCAAGCCAGAAAGAGACCCTGACTCAAAATGCACAATGCCTGATGCATGATCTTCAAGCTTGTCCTCTGTCCTCCACACACACACACACGTGTGTATGTATACCCCCTACACATATGAACATGGAGAGGAAGTGAGGAACAACCCAAAACTGTCATCTGGCTTCCACATGCACACACACAGACACACAGACGTGCGCACACACATTCACAAACACACCTTCACTCTTCCATTACCTTGGTGGGTCTAACCACTGTGCCCTAGCAGGAGGGCAAATGTACTCTCAAGATGCCTCCACTCAGCCTGAACTCTGCACCCCAGGAGCTTAGGTGGCCACTCTGTGAAGAACCACACAGGATCAGGACCAGGGCCAGGAGCACCTCACCTTGAATGAACAGCAGGGAGGTACCTGCCGTGAGCAGGATCAGGTAGATGGCCACGACTGCCATGCAAATGGTCCCCCCATTTCTCTTCTTGGGTGTTGGGTCTGGAACACAAGGAGAGAAGTGATGGCTGCAGGGGTGCAGAGAAGGAGCCAGCCTGTGCCAGCTCACATGCAGGGCAGCGGGGCCTGTGCCAGCTCACATGCAGGGCAGCAGGGACTCCTTGGAAAGCAGGAAAGCCATCGAAATCTTTCTCGTTTCTTTTTTTTTTTTTTGCCACAAGGCAAGCAGTTTTGCCCCAAGGCAAGAAGTTCCCCAGCGGTACATATGGCTGGGGAGGTAGAGACGAGCAGGTCTCCAGGGCTTGCCATCCAGCCAGCCTTGGTGCTGAGCGTCTGTGGGAGAACACCCGAGGTTGCCTGCTGGCCTCATGCTCACGTGCGCATAACCAGATGGATAGATCTTGCTCAGTCTTGAACATCAGCGTGATGGCTGCTCTCTGCTGGAGTCACCAGTGCTTACACAGTGAGCCGCTGAAGCTACAGGTTTCATTTACACAGTCTGGGATGATGAAGAAGTTTATTCCTGTTTCCTAAACACTGTGTGAGGCTCAGGGAACTCAGTGATTTACTAGGACATAAGATGCAGATATGCAGTTCATGGCTTTACTTCCCTGATCTTTGGTTTTTTTTGTTTTGTTTTTTTTTTGTTTTTTTTTGTATGTGTGTGTGTGTGTGTGTGTGTGTGTGTGTGTGTGTGTCTGTCTGTCTGTCTGTCTGTCTGTCTCTTTCTCTGTGTGTATGTGAGTATGCATGTGAGCACATGTGTATATATGTGTGTGTTTATGTACATGAGGCTATTGTGCATGCAAACCATGCTTGGAACAAGCAATTAAACAGAACAACAAGCTTGACAGGGGTTCATAACCTTGCCTCAGCTCTATAAGGTCCCAGCTTACGGGGTGTGCATTGTGAACATTCGTGGGGGCGCTCTTGCTATTGTCCCTTCTGTGTCCACAGACCCACATACGGTGGTTCCTTGATGTCTATGCAGGATGGCTCCAGAGTCACATAAAAGTATCAGAATACAGAGATTATTGAGTGCTGTGGGGTGGTCTTTCTGTACGCTGTGAATATGTGTTGTTACCATTGGTTAATAAAGAAGCTGCTTTGGCCTATGGCAAGACAGGTTATAGCCAGGTGGGAAATCCAAGCAAAGATACAAGAAGGAAAAAGCAGAGTCAGAGCAGACACCATCCAGCCGCCCAAGGAGCAAGATGCCGGTAGACCGGTAACGCCATGGCGACGTGGCAAAACATAGATGAATAGAAATGGGTTAATTTAAGATGTCAGAGCTAGCTAGCAATAAGCCTGAGCTGTAGACCAAACAGTGTGTAATTGATATTAAGCCTCTGACTGATTATTCGGGAACAGGTGGGTGGGATAGATTCATTCGTCTACAATTGAGTCCTTTGTACAATATGACGTGGGATTTTTTTAGATGCCACACAGTCCTGTGCAAGAGGTGACATGTGATAGGATGGGGAAGTAAACTATGCCGGTGTCCCAGGCATCAGAAATCAGGGTGGGGACAGTAAGAGCAGTCATGAAAAATGATATGTTGCAGGAGCATGTAGGGGACCCTTGGAGAGAAGATGAACTGAACGGAACCGAAGTACTGACAGAATGTCACTGTGGCAACGGTCATGGGTGCTTGAATGTTTTCAGAATTGGGCTGGGAGATACTTTAGTGGGGCAAGTGTTTGTCCTGCAAGTGTGAGGACTAGAGTTTGGATCCCCAGAACCCACATAAATGTTGATTGGGTGTGGTTACCCCTATCTGTAATGTCAGTACTGGGGAGACAGTGACCAGCTGAATCAGAGTTCTCAGTTCTGTGAAAGACCCTGTC
Organism: Peromyscus californicus insignis; assembly: GCF_007827085.1. Taxonomy (NCBI): domain Eukaryota; kingdom Metazoa; phylum Chordata; class Mammalia; order Rodentia; family Cricetidae; genus Peromyscus; species Peromyscus californicus. Next base: position 7,769,729 of record NW_026294436.1, read on the forward strand.
TCGGTTAATAAAGTATAGAGCAATTGAGGATGGTGTCAGTGTTAACCTTTGGTGTCCACATACATTTCCCACATGCAACCACATACATGTGAATATGCATACACACGTGCACTTCCCCACACACAAACATGCCAAAAAGAATTCAGAATTTCCATCTGGCCTAGAGACAGGTGTTTAGAGACTAGGGATTTGGTTTGTAGGTGTATCCAACTCTATACACAGTAGAGGGGCTGATGGAGTGCTCATGCTCACATTTACTTGTTCATCTCTTTGAAGGTGGAAGAAATACAAAGGAAATGTCTCTTCTGTATGACTTTGGCTCCTGAGAAAGAACTTCCCTAGTTGAGAGACTAAAAAGAGCCTCTGGTGGACCCTCAGGGCTTTCCCTGGGGTAAAGGATGGAGACTGGGCAGAAATTTCAGGGAGACATTTCAGACTGTGACAGTATACTTTATGGGTTCCAGTAAAGTGAGGGACCCTGTCTTTAAAAGGTGGTCAGTGCCTGAAGAATGACAATCCCAGAGGTTGAGGTCTGATAGCTCCATATCCATGAACACACACACACACACACACACACACACATTTATGCACACAGAAACGCACTGCACATGCAAACACACATGCAGACGTGAGAAGTTCGAGGCAGAGGACATCTGAAAGCTAAGGAGAAGGGACTGAGGGCACTTAGGAAGGACACGTTGTCTGCACAGACACACTGATCTGGGCGACAGCCGACTCTCTACGCGAAACCCTGGAGATCAGACCTAAGCGGCACATTGTGTTCTCTGTGCCGAAAGGAAAGACTTGCCAACCACGAATTCTCTTGTAAATGAAAATATCTTCAGGAATGAATGGGAAATACAGACAATCTCAGATGAAGGGAGACCAGGAGAATTTAAAGGAACCTCTCCAAACAGGAAATGAGAATAGAAGGCCTACGGATTTAAAACAGAAAGAGAATAATAATAGAGTTGTTAGAAACAGGGACACACACACACACACACACACACACACACACACACACACACACACTCGCACACAGACATATACACACACACACAATCTTCGAGATTCTAAAAATTACACTTCATGGTTGAAACAAATACACTGTCTTCTTACATTGTGTGCAATGCATGGCAGGGAAATTCTTAAGATAATTGTTTTTTTTGGTTTTTTTTTTGGGTTTTCGAGACAGGGTTTCTCTGTGTAGCTTTGCGCCTTTTCCTGGAACTCACTTGGTAGCCCAGGCTGGCCTCGAACTCACAGAGATCCGCCTGGCTCTGCCTCCCGAGTGCTGGAATTAAAGGCGTGCGCCACCACCGCCCGGCAAGATAATTGTATTTTTAAAGTGTAGAAGGGCATAAATGGAAATAAAATTCCTATACATGCCCTTAAGTGGGAAAAATCCTAATCCCAACAGACAGTGGCATGTTCTGTAAGTGTATCACAATGCCCAGAAAACCTAAATAAACTATTGTGGTTTAAACGTGCTATGTGTGCCCCATTGGCTCATGTGTGTGAGCACCTGCTCTCAGGCTGGTGCTACTGTTCTGGAATTCTGCGGATCCTTTAGGAGGTGGAGCCTGGCTGGAGGAAGTGAGTCACTGGGGGCGGGCCTTGAGGCTTAGCAGCCTGTCCCTACTTCCTATTGACTCTGCATGGATGTAATGTGGACAGCCAGCCACCTTCCGCTCCTGCTGCCATGTTTTTCCAGTTGTGGTGACTCTATCCCTCTGGAATTCTAAGCCAAAATAAACTCTTTCTCCCCTAAGTTGCATTTGTCAGGGAATTTTATCACAACAAGGAAGAAGTAGTCAAGACAAAAAGCACTCCAAGTGATACATTCAAATGGAATTTTAAAAAGTATTCAAACAATTCATTGGAAAGAAAGAAAAACCAGAAAGTAAGAAAGGAAAACAGGTAAAGGAAAAAACAGAAAGTGTATAATAGGATGGTCTGTTTAAGCCCTAACATATTGATAACTGGTATATCTGTAAACGGTCCAAGTCTACCAATCTGAGCACATACATTGGCAACCTGAGTCACACAACATGACACAACCACGTATTATCTAGAAGAAATCACATAGCAGAACTTAAAACTACAGAAAGAGAAATTGATATAGCTAAAAGGAGGAAGACACAATCGATAAAAACAATTGGAGATTTTAATTTTAGTGCTTCGCTCCCAACAACTGATAAAACCCAGCAAAGACACAGAAGGATGGGATGCCATCAATGAACACCTAATGAACATTTACAAAACACTCCATCCAATAACAGCCAAAGGCACATGCTTCTTCATCACACAGAGAATGTTTATTCACCAAGATTGATCATATCTCGGGTCAAAAACAGACCTCAATAAGATGTGAAGAAAAGGAGGCTGGGGGCTAGGGAGAAGGCTCGGTCAGTAAAATACCTGATGCACAAACATGGACCTCTGAATTCAGATCACAAGAACCCAGGTAAAAAGCCAGGTGCAGTGACGATTTTCCATAATCCCAGTGCTGGGGAGACAGACAGGAGGACTCCTCTCAGTCAGTCTGGCTGAATCTATAAACTCCAAGTTCAGTGAGAGACTTCCAAACAACAGGGGCTGGAGAGTTGTTCTCAGCTGTCAAGAGCACTTGCTGCTCTTCCAGAGGACCTGCGTTCAGTTCCCAGCACTCACAGCCACCTCTGACTCCAGCTGATAATCTGATGCTCTTTTCTGGATGCTGTAGTTATACACACATGTGTGCGTGCATACATACACAGGAACACACACACATACAAAGATGAAATAAATAATTTTTAAAAATTAATTAATAATATTAAGGCACCTCCACATATCTAAAGCTAGTAGCACACAGGTGTGAGAGACACAGTGTTTCTCCCTTGAGACTCAGAAGAAGCAATATCCATTCCTGACCTCTTATTCAGTACAGTCATGGAGCCTTCCAGTGCAGTAAAGAACAACAAGGAACTGAAAGACACAGCTTGGAAAGGAACAAATATGTTCCTATTTGCAGAAGCAAGTGTCAATACAACAAACCCCTAATAATCTTGAAAAGAAATCCATAGAACTAATAAGTAATTCATCAAAGCTGTAAGACACACGATCAACATATAAAATTTAATGACATTGCTATATTCTAATAAAAAGCAGTTGGTAACCAAAATTAAACATAGTTTTGGGCTGGAGAGATCATAGCTCAGCAGTTAAGAGCACTGGCTGTTCTTCCTGAGGGTCAGAGCTCAGAACCCAGCATCCACATCAGAAGGCTCACAATCACCTGTAACTCCTCTCCATGGGGTCTGGTGCCCTCTTCCAGCCTCCACAGGCACCTACAAGCATGTAAACATGCACACACATATGCATGCACACACATGCATAAATAAAACAAAATAATTTTTATCATTTTAATTTAAAATCTTATTTTTTAATTTAAATTTTTAATTAAATTTAATTTAGAATGTAATTTAAAATAATAAAATTTAATTTAAAAATTAACACCCTCCCATGGTAATACTTTTGTTCAGGCCAAAGAAAATAAAATATTCAGATGTAAATCTAACAAAACAGATGTAGGATTTGTATGCTGGAAATTACAAAATTCTACTTTGGAAAAATAAAATCAAGAAGTGAAGAGATATACTATGTTCATAGGTTAAACCTGTGTGAGGTAAAGGTGTTAATTATTCATACATTCAGAAGCAAGATTTTTATGTAGTAATAGACAAGCTAATGCTGAAGTGTATGGGGAAAGGTCAGGCTATAGAATAACTACAACGGTCTTGTGAAGATTGGAATGTAAGGACAGCTCTACATGATGTAGTCATCAAGACAGGGTGGACTTGGGAGAGGGCTAGTCACAGAACACAAGAACCATTGTTGAACCAATCTTGCATGCCTAGAATAAAGCCCACTTTGTGGTAGCATGTGATTCTCTTTATCTATTGCTTGATATCTATTGCTTGAGTTTTGTGAATATTTTTCCAAGACTTTTGTGTCAAAGATCATGAAATACATGGGTTTTTAATTTGTGGTCTATATGACCCTATTGACTGTGGGGGAACACACATATCAACATCAGCAAAAGGTTTCTCAGCGCTCAGTGTCCAAGACTTAATTCAAAATGGTGCTATGAACCCACAGTGTGTCTGGTAAGGTTGTCATTGTTGCGTGGTATGACTTAGTCACATGACTTCCCTGAGCATGCCACCATGCCACACAATGCCAGCAAGCACCACCTAAAGCCCCCGTGTGAGATCTGAGAACTGGTGTGTTGGTTACCTGGTTTTAGTGTGCATGTGACATGTCGGTCTGTTCTTACATAACGGATTGATGATGGAAAGCAAAGACGGCATGTCAGCACTAAAACAGTCTATCCTCAGACGCTGTGGAAATGAGATGCATATTCACACGAAATTTTTTCATAAATAGCTATAGCAACTTTACTTGTAGGAACCCCAAAGAGGAAACATTTGAACTGTGGTGCCTTCGTACTGTGGGTCACTACTTATTCAGAAGAACCAACTACCCTGATCCAGCTGTCTGAAGGCTCTCAGGCATTACACCATGTGATAAAATTGGAAGCCCTGGTAGGGGAAATGGCTTAGTGGATCGGACGCTTGCTGTGAAACTGTGAGGATTTGAATCAGGCTCTCCAGAGTCCACCTCATGCTGGCTGCAGTAGCACACAGTTGTGACCCAGGGCTTCTACAGTGAGAGGGGAGGAGAATACAGGGGGATCCCGAGGAGTTCAAGGCCAGCAGCAGAATGAGAGACCCCATCTCAAACAAGGCAGAGGCTGAGACCTGACACCCGAGGCTGTCCTTTGACCTCCACTTGCATGGCATGGCATGTGCACATGCATGTATAACACACACAAATGCACACACATGCATGTATAACACACACAAATGCACATACATGCATGTATAACACACATAAATGCACTCACATGCATATATAACACACACACAAATGTACACGCATGCATGTATAACACACACAAATACACACACATGCATATATAACACACAAATGCACACGCATGCATGTATAACACACACAAATGCACACACATGCGTTGCACACATTATACATGCAAAAACAGAAAAAAATAAAAGCAAATCTTATTACATTTTTGTGTATGTGGACCCTGGAGTTTGAACCTAGGTCATCAGGCTTGGCAGCAACTACCTTTACCTACTGAGCCATCCTGCTGACCTCAAAACCAGTCTTTAGAGAGTTATATATGGGGGCTGGAGAGATGGCTCAGCGGTTAAGAGCTGTTGGCTCAATGGTTAAGGCTGCTCTTCAAGAAGACCCAGGTTCAAATCCCAGCACCCACATGGCAGCTCACAACTGTCTGTAACTCCAGTTCCAGGGGACCCAATGCCCATGGCAGAACACCAATGCACATTTTTTTTTTAAACGAAAGACAGCTGCAATATGATGCCATTTTTCTGATGTTCAATTAACACAAGTGTAGAGATGGAGTTGATTGGCCTTGGCAGAGAGAATGATTGCTTGTGAGGGGCTGAGGACTACCTGTGGCTTAAACCTAGTGCAGAGTGGTAAATACACATGTGCGAGTCTGCCCACAACTGGGGCAGTGTATCAGTGTCCGACTGTGGGATTGTACCAAAACTATGTGAGAAGCTGTGCCTGAAAGGGACTGGGTGAAAGGTCACAAAAGGCCTTCTGGGACGTATTTCCTTACTTTCTGTGACTCTAAATAATTATTTCACAACAAAAAGGTTTTTTTTTCTCTAAGCTTCTATGGTAAAGTCAGACGTTTCAAGACTTGGAGACAGAACAACCAGATGTGGTGGCGCACACCTTAGTCCCAGCACTCAGGAGGCAGAGGGAGGAAGATCTCTGTGAGTTCGAGGCCAGTGTGGTCTACATAGTTTGTTCCAGGATAGTCAGGGCTATAAGTGACACCCTGTCTCAAAAAAACCCCCAAAAAACAAACAAACAAAAAAACAGGGGGGGAGGGAGAGAGGGAGAGAGAGAGAGAGAGCACAGAATGACTGTAAAACCACAGCAGCCCCATCACCAGAGCTGAACTTGAAGGGACTTTGGGGTGTCAGGAGAAGGCTTCAAGGTATCTTAGGTTATCTTTAGATCAGGAAGAAGGGACATCTGGGGGTTGCTGCTGGGGGTCAAAGGTGAGCATTATGACAAACAGTTACAAAGTCCTTACTTCTCTATTAGCATTTGGGGTAGGTTCTCTCTGTCAAGAAAAATGTGGAGGCCGGGAGAGGGCTCAGTTGGCCAAGTGCTTGCTGGGCAAGTCTAAGGACCTGCGTTCAGATCCTCAGAACCCACTTCAAACAGGACAATCAGAACGTATACCTGCGAGCCCAGTACCCTGACAGAGAGATGGAGGGGACGCTAGGAAATCTGACAGCTGTGACCAGCTGGCGTGGAACCGTGAGAACAGGTCCTGTACCCAACAGAATGGAAGGCAGGGACCAACACCTGAGAGTGAGTGTCACACCCAACACACACGCAGTATTTCTGTGTGTGTGTGTGTGTGTGTGTGTGTGTGTGGTAGGCACATGTATACATATGAGTTCTAGGAATTTGAACTCAGGTCCTCAAGCTTACACAGCACGAGCTTCATAGCAGACTCCTGTGTGATCTCCCTCTCTCTCCCCCCCCCCCTCTTTTTTCCCTCTCCCTCCCTCTTCCCCCCTCCTTGTCTCCCTCTCTCTCCCCCATCTCCCTCCTCTCTCCCCCTCCTCTCTCCCCCTCCTCTCTCCCCCTCCTCTCTCCCCCTCCTCTCTCCCCGTCCTCTCTCCCCCTCTCTCTCTCCCCTTCTCTCTCCCCCTCCTCTTTCCCCCTCTCTCTCCCTCTCTCTCTCCCCTTCTCTCTCCCCCTCTCTCTCCCCCTCTCTCTCCCCCTCCTCTCTCCCCCCCTCTTCTCTCCCCTTCTCTCTCTCCCTCTCTCTCTCTCCCTCTCTCTCTCTCCCCTTCTCTCTCCCCCTCTCTCTCCCCCTCTCTCTCCCCCCTCTTCTCTCCCCTTCTCTCTCTCCCTCTCTCTCCCCCTCCTCTCTCCCCCTCCCCTCTCTCTCCCCCTCCTCTCTCCCCCTCCCCTCTCTCTCCCCCTCTCTCTCCCCCTCCTCTCTCCCCCTCCCCTCTCTCTCCCCCTCTCTCCTCCTCTCTCCCCCCTCTCCCCCCCCGCCCCGCATATAAGATGTCCTTGTTTTGTGTATGTTCCCGTTTGTAGGATGTGTGTATGCGCATGTGGGCAGATGTAAGTGGAAGCAGGAGTTGACATCGGGTATCTTCCTCAGTCGATCTTCACCTTATTTTCTGAGACAAGAGCTCTCATCTAACCCAAAGCTCACCAGTTGGCTAGGCCAGCTGACCTGGGAGCTCCAGGGATCCTCCTGTCTCCACCCACCCCCAGTGCTGGGTACAGACTGTGCAACACTGCCCAGCTTTTTATATGGGCGCTGGAGATCTGAACTCAGGTCCTCAGGTTGTGCAGCGGGCACTAAACCTACTGAGCCACCTCCACCGGCCCGTCATTCTTGCTGCCAAGTACCCTGGCTCTCACCTGCTCTCTCCACCTGTCTCCCACCCACCACAGTGAGCAAGCCCAGCTACAGACCGGTGCACTCAACCTCTATGCAGCCCTGCAGCCTCTCACTAACCTCAGGGTAGGGTTCAAAGTCCTCCATCCCACCCTCAATCCCACTGCATGGAGCTTTTTAGATTTCTAAGGGCACTCCTCGAGTGTGTGTGTGTGTGTGTGTGTGTGTGTGTGTATGTATGTGTGTGTGTATGTGTGTGTGAGAGAGGGGGGCGAGAGGGAGAGAGAGAGAGAGAGAGAGAGAGAGAGAGAGAGAGAGAGAGAGACTAGACATGGGTCATCCCTCCCCAGCCGCCCACTGTCTTATTTCTGTGCCTAGTTTCTTCCATCCTTTCAACTTTAGGAGCGACCTCAGCTCTGACCTCAGGCCCCCTCCCAGGTTGCACCTGTGATGTCCTGTGAAGCAGTCAGCTTCAGCCGGTGTTGTTCAGAAAGGCCAGCTGAGGCAGGGCTTGCTCTCCCCACCTCAGGGTGTTTTCCTGAAGGCCGGCAGCCCTGTCCCTCAAGTATCCTTTCTCTGTGCCCAGCGTGGTGTCCAGAAGGTAGTAGGCACTGAATATATCTGATCAGCTGAATTGTCCAGAACAGTGTATCTTAAAAAACAATCCAGAGGGTGAGGATATGAGATTCGTCAGTGAAGCGCTTGCCTCGCAAGCATGAGGACCTGGGCTTTATCCCCAGAGCCCGTTGGGAAGCCAGGCACAGAGGCTGCAGAGGAGGTTCCGTGGTCAACAGCACTTACTGAACTCTCAGAGGCCCTGAGTTCGGATTCCAGCACCCACATCAGGTGGCTCACAACCCCCTTTCACTCCAGCTGATCACTGTGAAAGATGATTCTCATAGAATGTTCTAGAATGGGAAATCAGAGCTCTGCAGTGGCAACAAGTCCACTCCTGACTTTAAATGCCACAAATTCCTGAAGATGTAAAAGATACCTCACCTATATAGCGCCAAGAGACCATTTAAAACATCTTTAGAAGGCAGTGGCATAATTCAGTGGGTAAAGGCACTTTACCATCAAGACTGACAAATTGAGTTCTATCCCGGAATTCCATGGGATAGAAGGAGAGGACTCACTCTTAAAATTGTTCTCTGACTTCCTTTCATTCACCTTGGCACATGCATCTTTCTCTCTCTCTCTCTCTCTCTCTCTCTCTCTCTCTCTCTCTCTCTCTCACACACACACACACACACACACACACACACACACAAAATACGTAATAAAAATTTTTTAAATATTTGAAAGTTGTGCTCCATCTAAGTCAAACTAGTAACAAAGCTAGAGAAACTGACAGGAAAGGAAGAATGTGTTCCCAGGTCAGCGCATCGGCTCTCACAGGAGCCCCTTGAGGGATATTAAAGGACTTCCACCCAAATATATGCACAGCTTTGGTTTTAGCGCTGTGGATTTTCTTTTTGAAACAGAGCTTCACACAGTCCAGGTTAGCCCCAAACTGCGTAGCCAAAGATGGCCTTGAACTCCTCATCCTTTTGCCTCTGCCTCCCCTGGGGCTGAGATCACAGGCAGGCATCACCCATTATGTGTTTGGGATCAAACCCGGGGCTTCATGCCTGCTAGGTCAGCCCACTACCGTCCGAGCTGCATCTCAGGCCCCGTGGGACTCCTTCACACCCTTCCACCTGTAACATCATCTCCCATACACAGAGTGTGCCCTCCTGAGACACACATTAAAGAAGGGGCATTTCCTTAATAAGCATCAGCCTTTACACCAGAGAAAATATTTAAATACGACTTTTAAAAAGGACCAGACTTCAAGCAAAAATCGACTACACACCAAGGGCACAGCATCTGTGATCGGCTTCCCAGGAATTCCAGCCCGATGCAGTCTCACTAGTGAGAGTCAGGTGCAAAACACACCCCATCACAAGCCCGCAGCTCCTACAGTTTGGTCTCTTCTTGCTTCCCACCACCAGAGGTTAAGGTTCTGTGCAATCGCATTACCAGAGAGTCGTACTTTACCGTTGATTTCGAAGGTCTCCATCATAGGGCACATGGCTTGATCAAAATCAGCTCCTTCTTCCGTGCTCCCCAAGAAGGCTTCCTCCTTGAGGGTTTCTTTATTTCCCATTGCTACGTTTTATAGGTGGCCAAAGCCCTGGAGCCAGCAGAAATGCTTCCCCAAGAGGAAGCAGGGTTCCCATTTAACTGCGGCAGCTAGCTGGAGGCCTGCTCGACTTCCCTTTGGCAATGATTCCTTAATTTGCACAATGTTTCCTGACTATGGGGATGAGGCTGTCCCTTAGTGTATAGTTGATTTTTGCTTAAAAACCAGGCTGTTGACATGTGGAGCTGTTACGTGGGGAAGCTGACGGTTCAGGGGAATTGAAGAGGCTTGGGGAAGACCCTCCTTGTCCTCAGGACCCTAGGTGACACCCAATGAGGCTTTCTCTTCCTTCCTTCTGCATTCCTAACCCCTGCATTCACACAGACCCAGCTAGCTATCCCAGGACTTCTCCAGCCCACACTGGAACCCTCTTCTGACCCACTTTTTAGGCTGAGTTCATCCTTAGACATAATGGGGCCCTGGATCCGCCTCAGGACCACAGTTTGGGACACGGACCAAATCCAAACCTATAGTTTAATAAGGTCCCCATGTAGTTTATAGCACATTAACGTTTAGAAAATGGGCTGAAAAGATTAAAGTGCCTGCTGGGCAAGCATGGGGACATGAATTCAGATCACCAGAACCTATTAAAAAACAAAAGCAACAACAAAAAAACCCAGGTGTGCTTGCCATGTCTGTAGCGCCAAAGACGGTAAGATAGAGACAGGTGTCCCTGGCCAGCAGTCTAGCCAATCAATGAGAGAGAGAGAGAGAGAGAGAGAGAGAGAGAGAGAGAGAGAGAGAGAGAGAGAGAGAGCCAGAGAGATGGCTCAGCAAGTAAAGGCCCTTGTAGCGAAACCTGGCAACTTGAATTTGATTCCCAGGATCCACATGGTGAGGGGAGAAATGACCCCCACAAACTATCGTCTGGCCTCCACACACATGTATGTGTACCATCACACACATGTGAACCCACATAACAACACACACACACAAAGTTAAAACATTTTTACAATCACCTGGGAGGTACCTTTCTATAGCATACCAGTAAGGTTTCTGTCCAAGCTTTCTATACCACATTCGTGTGTGTGTGTGTGTGTGTGTGTGTGTGTGTGTGTGTGTGTGTGTGTGTGTATACATATGCATGTACATGCATGCTATGCTTTTCTGTGCACTCTGTGTATGTGCATGCATGTATCTGTGTGTGTGTGTGTGTGTGTGTGTGTGTGTGTGTGTGTGTGTGTGTGTATGCATGCTCACTGCAGCCCAGTGAGGCCTAAGCCCTTTCCTCTTGTCTCTGTTGAACCTGTGGCAGGTCACGGTTATTAAGATGCAGATGGAGGGAGGGGTACGGTGTTTGCTGCAAACCCCACTTGGTCCTCATGGCAGCTGTGGGATGGTAGAGATGTCACTCAAGCTGTGCCTACCTTCCCCTCCACATTTGCATAACAAGGGAGACACTGATAACGTTATATTACTGAATCAAATCACGTGAGCTCAGGGCTGGGCAATATGGAGGGTCTCCTGCAAGTAGGAACGGCTGATCTGATGGAGATGTTGGTCATATGCTCAGAGTATCTTGTTCTACACTATCCTGCAAGTGCTAAGTTCAATCCCTAGCACCCACATAAAAAGGCTGGGTGACATGGTGTGCCTTAAATTCCAGTGCTGAGAGACAGAGACCAGTGCGTCTCTGACGCTCATTAGCCAGCCAGCCTGGCCCGCTTGGTGAGCACCAGACCAGGCAGAGAGCCCGTGTAAAGAACAAGACGGATGGATGGTGCCCGAGGGGTAACGGCTGAGCTTGTCCTCTGGCCTCTGAACACACATGTACACCCATGCACATTAAGACAGTTGGGATAGAGTTAAAGGAGAGGACTGGGTCATGTGGAGGCAGCCTGCTAGCCCCCTGCCTTTCCCTGGCTCAGTGCTGTCTTTCAGCAGTGGGTTGGGGCTCAGGCAGAATGCTGTGTAAACCACCAAGCCCCATGCCTAGAGGGACCACACAAAGAATGTCAAGTGTTCCTATGTCCGCTATAGCTACAGAGCCGGTCTGAGCCACGTCTCCCAGCCAGGGCCATGGCAGAGGGTGAAGTGTTGCTGTACGTGCGTGAGCACGTGGGTTTGGGTCCCCGGTGCCCATGTAGAAAGCTGGGCATGGTGGTGTAGCTGTAACTCCATATCTAACAGGTGGAGACTGGTGAGTCCCTGGCCTTGCAGGCCAGCTGGCCTAACCTCCTCGGTGAGCTTGGGTTCAATGAGAGATCCTGACCCAAAAATAAAGTGGGAAGGGCGGAAAGGCTTCGCAGGTAAAAGGCATTGCTGCCAAGCCTGATGGCCTGGATTTGGTTCCCAGGACACGCATGGTAGAAAGAGGGAACTGACTCCTGAAAGTTGTCCCCCCTCCGTCCCCCCCACATGCTTGTATACATACACGCGCACAATATATACATATTACACACACACAACGAAACTAAATGTGAACAACAGCTCTCTCACGGACTGGCTGTGCAATTTCAATTGACCTGCTTACCCTCTCTGAGCCCAGCACAAAGCTGTAGCTCCTTGAGCACTTCAGGAAGATTCGTTGTTGAGACAGGACTCATCACCCACAGCAAGTAAGCTGCCTGTCACGCAGGTACCAAGAAGGTGTCTGATTTCCACTCAGAACACTGCTCCTGTAGCCTGTTTAAGCCAGACACGCCAGTTCTCCACCGTGAGCCTTAAACCCTGGTCCCCCATGAGTTCCCAGGTCGAACGAACCTAAGAGCAAAAAGTTGAGGTTCACTGAGCAGAATCCTAGAGGGTTCCCATACAGAGGGCAGGTGGGGTATCCCAGCACCTCCATCCTGTGTGGATTCCTTAGTCGATGGAATCCGCTAAGAAACTCGCATATGTTGCTTTACACTCGCAGTGACTGGATTCTGTATGATTGTGTGTGTGTGTGTGTGTGTGTGAGTGTGTGTGTGTGTGTGTGTGTGTGTGAGAGTGTGTGTGTGTGTGTGTGTGTGTGTGTGTGTGTGTGTGTGTGTGTGTGTGATGTGCCAGAGGACAACCTTGGCTGTCAATTCTCAGGTACCGTCCTGAGACACAGGATCTTCTCTGGCCTACAGGTCCCCAAGTAGGCTAGGCTGGCTGGCCAGTGAGCGCCAGAGAGACAGCTGACTCCCCCTTCTCAGCACTGAGATTGCAAGCACTGTGCCACCGTGCCTGATTTGGGGGGAGGCAGGTAAGGTGGGTTCTGAACTCATGTTCTCACACCTATAAGGCTTTATTAACCCAACTATCTCCCCAACCCTAAGATGAATAGCATTCTTATAAAGATTTGTTTGCTTATTTGTGTGTGTGCATGCCTGTCTGCTGTGAGTGTAGGTGCACACATGTGTGCATGTGATCGGAGGCTAGAAGAGTGCATTGGGTATCCTTCTGTATCATTTTCTGCCTGTTGCTTTAGGTGAGGTTTCTCCCTGAACCTGGGGCTCCAGTTTTCCCAGCTAGTCTAGAATCCAATAACTGCTAGTGGTCCTTCTGGCTCCACCCACCCCCTCTTGTAGGCATGTGCAGGATGCGTTTCTTGTTATGGGAATGCTGAGTTCCAAATTCATGTCATCATTGTACAGCAAATGCTTTTTTTTTTTTTTTCGAGACAGGGTTTCTCTGTGTAGCTTTGTGCCTTTCCTGAAACTCACTTGGTAGCCCAGGTTGGCCTCGAACTCACAGAGATCCGCCTGCCTCTGCCTCCCGAGTGCTGGGATTAAAGGCGTGTGCCACCACCACGCGGCTCAGCAAATGCTCTTAACCGCTGAGCCCAAATAATATTTTAATGCAGTATTTAAAAATCCAACTGTATGTATGCCACCAGCAAATTACCGCCATTTAAATAACAGCAGCCTCACTCAGTACTAAGCAATTCAGTCCCTGTGGGCCCTGGCCCTGGCCCCATAGAAGCCCTGGGTTTTAACATCTTCATTATAGGGAACTCCCAAAAGTGCCCTGTGTGCCTGTAGGCTGAGGTGAGGATCAGAGGGGCCCATGAATGGGCGGCACATCTGTAAAGGGAGCACTCTGCAGAGGCTGGCATCACCTGTCGAGCCAGGCTGTAAGGGGCACTTCATACCTTGTCAGAAGTACCCTTCACAATCCTTTATATCTCCCATTAGGCACAGAGCACATGGTTCCAGGGGTAGGTACAGTCTCTTCCCATGCTCCACTCAAACACTTTTTTTGTCCAGGAACACAGGTCTGGCTGATTCTTCTGCAGATGAAGTGGCCTGTTTGTATCTGGGGACTGACTTGTTCAAGATGTCCAGGGTGGGGCATTACTTTCCAGGCAGAGTGCATCTAATTGGACTGGAGTGTTGCGATGCGTTCCAAGAGGCCTCAATGGAGTTATGGCCAGTTTTCTGATGTTCTCAGAAGTGACAGCCAAGGGCCTCACACTGCTTTGGTAAGATGGGAGGAATGAGGAAGGGACCCCAGGCAGGTGTGACTCCCACTCTTGGGGTCCTCTGCAGAGCTCAACATCCCACGGCCGAGAGGGCCCCAGATTTGTTCCCTGGTGAACTGCCTGTGTGTCCAAGAAACAGAGCTCTGGGGCTTCCTCATTCTAGGCTGAAAATGAGTTGATGATGCAGTGTGGAAGTGACTAGGGTAACGCCATTTTGTCTTGATTCCATTTCGTGTCTGCTCAGACACTCCTCAGCCCTCTACCTCCCAACAGCCACACCTGCCTTGGCAACCTATTTGGGATTCCCATGACCCTGACCATGGTCCAGATGTGTTAATCAAAATAAGTAATGTTTGTATGAACGAAGCATAACTGAAAAGGGTATAAATCTAAGTTAGTTCTCATGCTGTGTCTGAAATAACCGTATTCTGCCTAAACAAGTGTTGCAAGACTACTCTGACCTTCATGTGATGTTGATATCATTGTGGATTTTGCTTGAAAAGCACTGTCCCCTGAGCTTTGAAGCAAAGCGACTCTGAAGCATTATCCTGCTCTTGATCACTGGCCAAAATCAAAGGACTCTTAGCCTCTTGATTGGCTTAGTTATCGTGGTAGTCTGCATCTTTCTTGACTGGGTTATTTCAGTGTAAGAATCACCCCACCCAACTAATGGTCCAAAGAGTCCAAGCCTTCAGCCGGTGGGTACACAACGCCTCTGTATTGATCCCATGTCCCTTCATCTCTCCTCTACTGTCAGGCCTCTTGTTCTGTCATTTGTCTCGGGCCACCAATAGAGCAGGCGACAGGACCTGCTTGGCTGAAAAACATATACGGGAAATACACATCTGAAACTTCTCCCCAGGGGCTAAGGATGTGGCTCTGCTGCTCCAGTGCCTGCCTAACAGGTGAAAAGCTGACTTCTGTCCCCAGCAGAGCACACAATGGAGTATGGTGGGGCATGCCTGCCATCCTAGTGCTCAGGAGGTAGAGGCAGGACCAGAAATTCAAAGTCATTCTGGGCTACACAGTGAGTTCCAGGCCACCAGAGCTCCATGAGATCCTGCCCTTCAAAAAGAAATGTTGAAAAGGAAAAAACCAGCCATACAATCAGCCATGGACAGTGAATACACCGAGCTATATCCACATCCAAACACCATGGGATAAAACCCAACAGGGATAAATCTCCAAACCTGTCATGTTCTGTGAGAGGAGCTAGAACTCAAAGGGGACCTAGGGTATGATTCCATTCCTAGAAGGTTCCAGAACAAGCAAAACTCATTTTCAGTATCTGAAAACAGAGCCCTGCTTTTGATGGGATGCTGACAGCACAGAGAGTGTCTGATGTGATAAAGATATGCTGTATGATTAAGGTGCTAGTTTTAAAATACATTGAACTTTATGCTTGAAACAGTATGCATTTTGCAGTTTACCTTGGAAGTTAATTAAAACAGAAATTAAAAAAAAGGAGAGGCTGGAATCCTTGTCACTAGACTAGTATAACAGGAGTTTGTCTTTTGGGCCACTGGGATGGCAAGGTGATGTGGGGACCTTGGCATCCTGGAGCGTTCTGTCTGTTGTTTTGGGTTAGAGCCTGACATTGTAGGGAGTCAAAGTCCTCCATACATGGTGGCGGGGACAGGGTCCAGACCACAGCTGTGCTCAGACAACAGAAGAAGGGACAGAGAAGCCACTGCCCAATTCTACCACTCCTGGGTCTCTGCCAGGAGCACTTTAAGTTCACAGTCACAGGGATCCTTGCACATCAATATTCACTGCAGCACTATTCACAACAGCTAAGTTACAGAACCAACCAGAGCATCCAGGAACAGAGGGATGGGTGAGGAAAATGTATACACACACACACACACACACACACACACACACACACACACACACACACACATACACACACACACACACACACACACACACACACACACACACACACACACACAGTAGAGTTTGTTCAGCCAAAAACAGTGAAGCCATGCCCCTTGCAAGAAAATAGATGGGCCTAGAAACAGTTATATCAGTGAATTAAGCCAGCCTCAGAAAGACAAATATAAGATGTTCTTTTCTCATTTGTGGCTTCAGTATTTTATAGAGATGTATAAAATTATGTATGTGTGTATATAGGACATGAACAGAGAAGTGAGACTGTCTAGGGAGTGAAGGGTGCTAAAAGGAGGGTGAGGGTATGAGAAGGGAAGAGGGGGGACCAGAGGAATATGCTCAACACAGTAGCATATACTTGTACAAGAATTTTAAAATAAAATTTAAATAATAAAGAAAGAAGAATTTAACTGGTCTCTGTGGAAACTCTCCCTGTGCACATTTCCAACCAGGGCTGCCCCGGGGCAAGGCCAGTGGGATGTTTCTGTTAACTTGATAAAACTTGGAGTCACCAGGGAAGAGAATTTCAATGACGGATCATCTAGATCTGATTGGTCTGATGGCAAGTCTGTGGGTGATGATTTTGATAGTTAATTGATGTAGGATGACTCAGTCCACTGTGGGTGTTACCATTCTCTAGGCAGGCATCCTGGGACTGTGTAAATGCAGAGAGGGGACCGATCACAAGCAAACCTGCACACATTCATTATCTCTCTTCTTGTCTGTGGATGTGATGCGACTGGGTGCTTCTTATTCCTGCTTTGACTTCCCTACCATGATGGGCTGTATCCTGAAACTGTAGGTCAATTAAACTCTTTCTCCCTTAGGTTGCATTTGGTCAGAACATTTTATCACAGCAACAGAAATGAAACTAGAATAGTCAGGAAGGCAGCTCCTCCCACGCTGATTTCGGAGACACAAGTTCTCCTGAGCCCACACACCACACCCTTCATTACTGGAACCCTTGATGTCTTCATAGCTGACCAAACTTTTCATTACACCACTTAGAAAGGGGGTGTCAAAATGGATTTTCATCTGTAAGAGAGCAAAATGAGGCACTGACAGGTAATTCCATGAGCAATATTGACCCCTTCCCTGGAGCAGGTTTAGGAAATTGTGAGAAACATGGTATGGGAAACAGTAGCCAACAGTTACATGCTCATAGAATCTCACGATCCCTTATCGTTTTCCGTGTGTGTGTGTGTGTGTGTGTGTGTGTGTGTGTGTGTGTGTGTTACACACGTGTGTGTATTTGTGTGGATCCAGAGGACAAGCTAGGGTGTTATTCCTCTGACAACACCTACCTCTTTTGAGACAGGTCCTTTCACTTGCCTGGAAGTCAGTGACGAGGCTACTGGCTGGCCAGTGAGCCCCAGGGACCCTCATGTCACCTCTTCCCCAGCACACATCACCACACATGGCTTTATAAAACTCGCATTCTGGGCTGGAATCAAGACATGCTTGCAAGGCCAGTGCTCTGCTGACTGAGCTGTCCTCCCAGGCTCTGTGCCCTCCTCTGTACTGGTCTTTTCTCCTTGTTGCACACCATGCCCTCCTTTGCTGGGACAGTCCCAGGCACCAGGGAAAGAACTTCTCCACACTCTCTCCATTGGCATCTGATCCAAGGACCCTGCCTACTGCTCTAAAAAAAATTTCCAGGCTTCCGTCAAGACCTAGCCCTCAGTGTGCTCTCCTCACTGGTCCCCATCACCTCCTCAGTGGTGTGGGTTTTTCTTTCCTCTACTTGGGTTTACGATCTCAGCTGGAGCACTCCTGATCTCAGTTGGAACACTCCCGATCGCAGGCACAGACCCTGGTATTTCTTCCATCCTAACGCATCAGCCCCTGGCCTACTTCCCTATAACCTAACACCTAATTTTAGTAAACATCCTCAAAAGTCGTCTATCCCACCGGAGTCAGCTCCTCTGCTCCTGTACTACTGTCTGTCAACTGCAAAGGGGTGTCTCACCATCATTCGGCTGAGACTGTCTTTGCTGATACAGCAAAGGACTCCTCAGGCAGCATTCATGACTCACTCCTCAGCAGAGGCACTGTGTGCAGGTGGTCACTCTCCTCCTTGAGACAGCTTCTTTAGTTACTTCCAAAGACAGTACTTTTTGACAGTCTTCCAACCCTACTGATCTTTCTTCGTTCATTTTATTATATTATTATATTGTTATTTTATATGATTACTTTTTTGTGGGGGTTAGGGGACAGGGTCTCAGGCATCCTGGGCTAGACTTGAACTTGCTATGGAAGTGAGGATGACTAGGGAGATTCTGATCCTTCTGTTTCATCTCCCGAGTCCTAAGAATGTAAGCGCATGTAACCATGCCCGGTTTATGTGGTGCTGGGGATGGAACCCAGGAGTCTGTCAACCTGAGATCTGTGAACTTTCTTGGGGAAGTGAAAATGGAGCCTGATGTCCTCCTAGATCCAGGGCCTGGAGTCGGGGAGTCACAGGCAGACTCTCCGTGGGTGGCTCCACATTTCTTTACAGCCAGCTGCTGTGGCTGTAAGAGGCCTCAGCTGCAGTCTGCTCTGGCTGTATGTCGAAGTGTAAGGTGTAATGACATGCAGGACACCTGATGCCACCCTCTGTCCCTGCATGCCCAGGAAAGGGCGGGTGCACCCACCTACATTTATTTGCACATACGTGTCTCACGTACAAGGAGAGTCAGGCTGAGGGCTGAGGAGAGGACTCAGTCAGGAAAGTGTGACCTGCATTTGACTCCTGAAACTACATTAAAAACAAACAAATAAAAACCAACAGGCTGGGTGGGTGTAGTGGCACATGCACAGGCATGCTTGTATGCACACCCATACCACACATATACCACACACACACACACACACACACACACACACACACACACACACTCACACACACAAATATATATATATATATATATATATATATAAAAAACTCACACATATATAAAAATAAATTTTAAAAATATATATGTGATCTCCTCTATTTCCTCTCTCCAGGGAGATCCATGTGTCCCCACTTGGGCCTCCCTTGTTACCTAGCCTCTCTGGGTCTGTGGATTGTAGCATGGTTATCCTTTACTTTACAGTTAATATCCACTTATGAGTGAGTACATAGAAAGCTGGTCTTTCTGGGTCTGCATCGTCTCACTGAGGATGATTGGGTGGGCGGAGGGGGACAGTGCCGAGAGAGATGACTGGAAAGGGGGCTTTGTGGAGTTGGGTGGAAGCCTGATGCAAGGGAAACTGCCACACGTCTACATAGGTGGCCCCAGCTAAGACTCCTGGCAGCAGTGGATGCATAGCCCGAACTGGCCATCCCCTGTGATCCGATTGAGGACTACCCGGTTGTTACTGGAGAGCTTTCATCCAGTGACTGATGGAGGCAGGTTCAGAGACCCAGGGCCAAACACTGGGCTGCCTTTTGGGAGTCCTGATGAGGAGAGGGAAGAGGGATTTTAGGAGCCTGGGGGATCAGGAACATGGCAGGAAAACCCACAGAAACCAATAGCCTGCCTGCCTCATGGGAACTCACAGTCTGAACCAATAACCAGGGAGCCTATGTGGGACCAACCTAAGCCCTCTGCATACATGTGACAGTTGTGTTTCTTGGTCTATATGTGGGACTCCCTGCAATGGGAGCAGGGGCTGTCTCTTGAGAACCTATTCCTTATGCTGGATTGCCTTGCCCAGCCTGAATACAGGGGGAGGTGCTTGGTCTTATGGCAACTTGATATGCCATGCTTTGCTGAAGCCTATGGGAGCCTGCCCCTTTCTGAGTGATTACAGAGGAGGGGTGGATTGGTAGGGGGGACAGAGGGGAGGAGAGGGGAGGGAGTGGGAGGAGAGGAGGGAGGGGTGTGGTGACATTGTGTTCCCCAAAATATTGTGTACCCTAATAAACTTATCTGGGGTCAGAGAACAGAACAGCCACTAGATAGACATAGAGACCAGAAAATTGTGGCACACATGCCTTTAATCCTATCATTTGGGAGGCAGAGATCCATCCAGATCTCTGTGAGTTTAAAGCCACACTGGAAACAGCCAGGCATGGTGACACATGCCTTTAATCCCAGGAAGTGATGGCAGAAAGCAAAAAGGTATATAAGGCGTGAGGACCAGGAACTAAGCTGGTTAAGCTTGTAGGCTTTTGAGCAGCAGTTCAGCTGAGATCCATGAGGACTCAGAGGCTTCCAGTCTGAGGAAACAGGATCAGCTGAGGAACTGGCGAGGTGAGGTGGCTGTGGCTTGTTCGGCTTCTCTTATCTTCCAGCGTTCACCCCAATACCTGGCTCCGGGTTTGATCTTATTAATAAGACCTTTTAAGATTCGTGCTACAGAGGGGAGACTGCAAAATAAATTAATTAAATAACTTTTAAACAGGAAAGAAATGTGTGTGCGAAGCAAAACCTGACAGAACTGAAGGGAAAATGGGTCCTCCAGCACATCACTTTCAACAGCAGGCCAGTCAGAGAGACAATGACGATGACGAGTGTCCTACCTTCCGTTGCTGCTGTGACAAAACACCACGGCAAAGAAATTCAGGGAGAAAGTGTTCATTTCAGCTCACAACTCCAAGTTATAGTCCATCACTGTGGAGAAGTCGTAATGACAGGAGCCGCATCACATCCGAGGTTGAGAGGAGGGAGGGAGGGGGAGGGAGGGGGAGAGAGGGGGAGAGAGAGAAAGAGAGAGAGAGAGAGAGAGAGAGAGAGAGAGAGAGAGAGAGAGAGAGAGAGGAATATATGCATGCTCACTTGTGTGCTTGTTCTCAGCTCCATTTCTCCGTTCTCAAGACCCCTGACCTAGGGAATGGCACCTCCCACACTGGGCTGGATCTTTCCACAGACTCGCCCACAGGGCAGCCCAGCGTAGAGAGTCCCTCACTGAGCCTCCTCCTGGGTGATTCGAGGTTGTGTCACATTGACAGTTAGAGCTAGCCAGCACAGAAAGTAAGGAAATTCAGGATCTGAACAGCTCAGTAAGCCAACCGGGCCTGACAGAACCACGCAGAAGCTCTACACACAGCCACAGAACACACACTCTATTCAACAGAGCGAGGGACGTTCCTGAGAGATGTCACAATAGGCTGCAAACTTGGTCTCGATTGGTTTTACAAGGTAGATAAGCCAAGGATCTTCAATCACAAGGTGAAACCAGAAACTAATGAGTAAAGGAAAGCTGGAAAACTCCTAAGTGTGTGGACGTACTCTTTAAGAATTATGTTGAAGAAAAAAGTTATACGAGATACTAGAAAACACTGAGAGATGAGTAAAGACAAAAATACAACACACCAAAGCTTACATACCTTACAAGTGGTTAGAGTTCAACTATGACATCATGTCTATTTTGCAACAATAATATATATTATACATACATATATGTATGCATATGTGTGTATCGAAGGGAGGTGACGATAATTGTGTGTGTGTGTGTGTGTGTGTGTGTGTGTGTGTGTGTGTGTGTGTAGTGTTGGGTAGATGGCTCAGTTGGTAAAGTACTTGCTGCCTAAGCATGGAGACCTGAGTTCCGATGCCCACACTCTGTTGTAAAAGGCTGAAGGAGGCAGCACCCATCTGTAATCCCAGCACTGGGGAGCTGGAGATGAGAGGATCCTTGGGGTTTTCTGACCAGTCAGTCTAGCTGAATTAGTGAGCTCCAGGTTCATTGAGAGACCCTGTCTCAATGAACAAGGTGGAAAGTGGTTGAAGAAGATAGCTGACATAACACACACACACACACACACACACACACACACACACACACACACACACACCCTACAAGTGACATTGACTAATGTGGCCTCTCTCTCTTAACATTCCTTACTGAGTAGCTGGTCTTTAACCTCAGATAATATGGAGGGTGGGAATCTGTCTTCCTCTTTTCTCTGCCCACATCTCCACGAAGTCTGGGTTGAGAGGGACACTCCCTTGGGGGAAGAGCAGAGTTCATTCACTAGCTGTTTAGTGTCATATGACTCTAGGGATGAATAGAGTGGTCTTAACCTCAAACATGGAAGTGGATGCTTGTGAAAGCGGACCTGGGGCACAAGTCTTGCCCAGGGTGGCTTCTCCTTTCATTTCGGGACACTGCTAGCAGGCAGCCCCGGCACTGTGAGGGCTGAGGTAGTGTGAGCAGAAGCGCTGTGTATAGAAGAGTTCACTGCAGGCTCACGGAGATGTGGTGTGCTGGTTGGTTTCATGTGTCAGCTTTCCATAAGCTAGAAGCACCTGAGACAAGACTCCCAATTTCAGAATTATCTAGATGAGGTTGGCCTGTGGCATGCCTGAGAGGGACTTTGTTAGCTGGGTTAATCGAGGTGAGAAAACTCATCCTGAATGTGAATAGCAACATTTCACAGGCTAAGCCCTGTACTGTGGAAAATTTATTTTGTGTGAGTAGGTGTGCAGGTGCCCACGAAGTCCAGAAGAGGGTGTTGGATCCCTTGGGGTTGGAGTTATATTTGTGAACTCACCAATGTTGGTGCTGGAAACTGAACTCAGATCCTCTTAAAGAGCAAAAAGCTCTCTCAACCACTGAGCCATCTCTCCAGGCCCTAATGGGCTGTGTAAGAGTAGAGAAAGTTGGCTGGGACCAAGCAGGCGGGTGGTATGGGTACATTCATTTCTTTCTGCACTTGGCTGTGGATGTGATGTGATTAGCTGCTAGAGTTCCTGCCTTGACTTCCCCACAATGACGCACTGTATCTTAGAATCATAGGCCAAGTAAACCCTCTTCTCTCCTAAGCTGCTTTCAGGCATGATCTCTTCTCACGGCAAGAGAAATGAGGCGAAGGTGCCTAGAGAGCACTGGGGAACCGAGGGGAAGGAGGGCCAGCTGTATATCATGTGACCGACAGTTAGTGTAGCTTAGTGATCAGCATTATGGTAAAGAGAAACCTGAAGTCACACTGTCTTCATGTTGACTGAAGCAGGGGCCTGGGGGGCTCTGGGAGCTCCAGGATGAGGCCAGCTGAAGTTGAGAGATCAATGCTCCCTGGGCAGTTGACCTGAGAAAGCTCAGAGGTGGATGAAGAAGTGCTCGGGCTTCCAAAACAGATGAAGATGGGATTGCATCCTTTCCTGGGGTTGCTACAAACAGCTGACACCACAGGGTCTGGGAGCCTCCCAGCATCCATCACCCCTTCTAAGAATCTCCTAATTTCCTTGATGAGGATTGCCTCTTCTTGACTGGGGATATCACTCAGTGGGTAGAGGGCTTGTCTAGCATGCACAAGGTCCTCGGGTCAACTCACAGCACCGCGTTAACTGGATGTATTGGGGCATATCTGTACTCCCACGTAGCAAGGCTAGCCTTGGCTACATGGAACTCTATTTCAAGAAAGGGAGGGAGGAGGGAGAGAGAGAGAGAGAGAGAGAGAGAGAGAGAGAGAGAGAGAGAGAGAGAGAGAGAGGATCAGCCCATCTTCCTTACTGTCAGTCAGTCTATGAGGACCCTGGGAGGATTCAGGCCCAGCAAGCAAAGCTTTGCTAATGTGACTGCTTGCCAGTGTTAACCCCCTCTGCAGACAGCAGTCTAAAAGCTCTCTTTCCGAGCAGCCTGACACCCCCCCCACCCCCCCACCCCCCGCCACGACCTTGGGCTGCCTGGCTTCCTGCCCTCGGCTGTGACCTGCTTCTTTCCTTCCTAAGCTCCCTTCTTTCTGTCAAATGGAAGTCCCCAGAAACGATCGCAGTCATTTCCTTCTGTCAAGTTGGCTAAACTTCGTTTCTACTGCACGGAGCTGGAGAACAAGAAGCCCTCTCCCTCGGCTTGAGGGGCTTCCAGGGTCTTGAGCCCTCTCTCTTCCTGTTCACCTCTTAGGTCCACATGCCTGGTGACTCTGGACTTCCCTTGGCTTTGTCTAAGGAAACCCCTCTACCAGGAGGTGGGGTTCAGAGTACTGAACCAGTATGTTGACTCACTCCCCAGGAATCTTATTAACTACCCAGTTCAAAGCCCAACATTATTGATCCTTTGCTAACCGTTCCCAGTTTCTGAAATGAATTTGTGTGTGTGTGTGTGTGTGTGTGTGTGTGTGTGTGTGTGTGTGTGTATGTGTGTGTGTGTGTGTTTGCATGTTCATGTGTCTTTAGGTACATGTATGTTTGTGAGTGGAAGTCAGAGGACGGCCTCCGGTGTCATTCCTTAGGTTCCATCCATGTTGTTTGTGAAGACAGCATCTCTCACTGGCTTGGAGCTCACTACGTGGACTAGGCTGGCTGGCCAGCAAGCCCCAGGGTCTGCTTATCTTTTCTTCCTCAGCAGCAGGATTACAAGCATGGGCTGATTTTCAAATGTGGGTTCTGGGGACCTGAACTCAGATCCTCACTCTTGCAAGGCAAGCGCTTTATCAACCGAGCCGTCTCCTTAGCCTAGTAAGGGTTTTTGTTTTGTTTTAATAGTAGAACAGTTAACAACAACAACACAAATCTTTCAAGACGACTACAATATCAGGAACAAACATCAAAGGGGGATGGATGATGAAGGGTCACCTCACAAAGAACCCTGAGGCGAGCTTCAGAGACAACCCCCTTTCTCTCTTCCGAGATGTGTCAAGCCCAGAATACTCCAAAGGTCCCCAATGGGTTTTTTTTTCTGCTTGTTTCCACAAAGGGTGGACATTGGGGTGACTGACCTGGATTTAAGTCCCATTTCTAGGGCTGGAGAGATGGCTCAGTGGTTAAGAGCGCTGGCTGCTCTTCCAAAGGTCCTAAGTTCAATTCCCAGCAACCACATGGTGGCTCACAACCATCTGTAATGGGATCTTATTCCTTCTTCTGGCATGCATGAAGACATGCAGACAGTGTTCTCATAAATAAATAAAGTAATTAATTAATTAATTATAATTAATTAATTAATTAATTAATTAATCTTTAAGCCACATTCCTATGTCTGGGATCTTCCTCACCTCTGGAGGGCCAATAAGCAAAAGGCATGTTGCATTAATATTGAGGAGCTGGGGAATGAAGTTCCCAGCATCCCTTGTTAATAAGTGGGGCCTATTACCACTGGAAACATCATGCTCCCTTAAAGGAGAAACAGGAATTGCCACACACCAAGAAAGGGGGCAGCCACTGGTCCCATCCACCCCTCAGGGGCTCCATCCACCCCTCAGGGGGTCCCATCCACTCCTCAGGGGGTCCCATCCACTCCTCAGGGGGTCCCATCTACTCCTCAGGGGGTCCCATCCTCTCCTCAGGCACAGGCAGTGGGAATGGCAGCCACAGGCTGTGGGTCCTGCATGCTTTTGGCGCCTTTTCCCATGCCTGTTTCCCAATTGGACTGGAATTTCTGAGAGTTCCCAATGATCTTCTGGTCACTTCCTCCTCATATTAAATTAACTGAATTCCTGCAGATGTTATTCACAATGTATTGCAGACCAGCACATGAGAGCCACGGCGAGTGAGGCTGGAAGGTGTAGTGTGGTGGTGGAGTGCTTGTCCATAGCAGGTGAGAACCTGGCTTCCGTCTTTGGCACTGCAGAAAGAAAAGGGCAAGAGGAAAGGAGAATGGAGGGGAGGGGAGGGGAGGGGAGGGGAGGGGAGGGGAGAAATGGAGAGGAGGGGAGGGGAGAAATGGAGAGGAGGGGAGGGGAGAAATGGAGAGGAGGGGAGGGGAGAAGAGGGGAGGGGAGAAGAGGGGAGGGGAGAGGAGAAGAGGGGAGGGGAGGGGAGGGGAGAAGAAAGGAGGGGAGGGGAGGGGAGAGGAGGGGAGGAGAAGGGAGGGGAGGGGAGGGAGGAGAGAAGAGAAGAGAGGAGAGGAGAGGAGAGGAGGATGGGAGAGGAGAGGAGGGGAGAGGAGAGGAGGGGAGTGGAGGGGAGAGAGGAGAGGAGAGGAGAGGAGGATGGGAGAGGAGAGGAGGGGAGAGGAGAGGAGGGGAGTGGAGGGGAGAGAGGAGAGGGAGGGGTAGGAGGAGAGGAGAGGAGAGGAGAGGAGGGGAGAGGAGAGGAGGGGAGGAGTGTAGATGAATTTTTCTTTTGACTGCCAGCTCACAAAAAAATGACACAGAGACTTATTATTAATTATGAAAGCTCAGCCTAAAGCTTAGGCTTGTCTCATCAGCCCGTTTATATTAACCTATGTTTTGCCTTGTGGGTTTTTTCCCTTTCTTCCATTTTGCACCTCCTGTTTTCTCTCTGTGTCCTCTGGTGTCTCTGCACCTAGGTTCATTTCCTCTCCCTCTGCCTGGAAGTCCTGACTATACCTCCTGCCCAGCTATTGGCCGTTTAGCTTTTTATTAAACCAATCACAGTGCCATATCTTTACAAAGTATAATAAAATATCTCGCAACATTTCTCTTTTTGTCTAAATAAAAAGGAAATGGTTTTAACTCTAACATAGTAAAACTATATACAATAAGAACAATTATCAGGGGAGAATTACATTTATAATATCCAGTCCATTCGTATTTGGCAAATTTGAAGAAATTGCTCTATTATCTATCTTATCTTTCAAAGTTTTACATGTAAATCATTTTTTTATCATAACTTGTATTACCAACCCAAAACTATCTTTTTAGACCTCAAAACATTTTCTTAGATAAGCAACTTAAGCTTTTATGTCTCTTAACCTTATACACTTTATACCTCTTTTGTGAGTTTCTTTTTTGAATTTGGTAACAAGGAAAACTATAACTATCTCATCTTCAACTCCATCAGAGACCTGAGAAGGATGTACTATTACCTAAGTAAACAGGAAATGCAGAGCAAAAAACTGCCAAACCTATAGAAATGACTGAAACAGTTGGCTGTCTGGACAGTCACCCAAGGTTCCTCTGTGACATTGAGACATCCACCTTTGGCCTATGGGCCTAGAATATCTGACAGACTTTTCTGTAAAGCAGGAATTTTGAAGGACTGTCCCACCTAGTCTTGGCAAAGTTTGGCAGTCACTTTTTTGTGTCCTGCTTGTTCAGTTTGGACAGCATACTGTCAGCAGTAAAGGCAAGGGCAGTTTCTTTGCCCAGTGGGCTAACTTTGCCACAATTAAAGCAAACTCCATGTGGAGATTCTTCAATGCCCATCATCCTTTTTGTGAAATAAATTGGTACGGCCAGGAGCAGATATGTCTCACTGTCATGAAAAGCCTTATATTATTAAAACATTTTAAATGTCATATTCTGTAGGTCTTTGAAGTGTTTGAAGACTATATTTAAAATATATCTGTTTGACCCTGAAAACATACCTAACATGACTACAGGTTTGGTTATTATAGATGACTGATTACTAACCTATATTTTGTAATTATACATTACATTTTTAAGTTAGCTGCATGGGTATAATACCTTAAACAGGAGTAAAAACAAATATACAATATAACAAAAATAACCTTAAATTTGTATCAATATAAAAAATCCATACCAATGTAAAATATTTGAGAATAGTTATTGTTCAAAAGTAGGCTTAGCAATCCACTCTTTTATTCCATCATTTCTATGCTATATTCTCCCCTTTTTCTCTTCAGAAAGAGATCCCTGAATCTAATCTCCTTTGTTCAGCTTTCTCCTTGACCATGACCAGTAACAATTTGTAACCAACTCCCCTAAATGATGACAGACATCCATGACTCATCGAATGACCAAAAACCATCCACCCCACCTCTTGGGAATGTGGGCCTTGTGTTCTCTAGCCTGCTTCCTGTTGTCTGGGGGCAATGGCATCTTTGGGAGACACTGAGAAAATTCAGGATAATGGTCAAGTCCTAGGAGAGCTAGATTTAACATTTGTTGTCCAGTGTCTGTGTGATGGGAAAGCACAAGGCTTGTCTCCAGTCCTGGCTAGAATAGTCTGTGAAGCTGAATCATCTCAGCCAGCAGCCTTGAAGCTTTTCTGGATGCAGAACTCTGAAGAAACTGCAACAGAGGCACTCTGAGAGGCTGGGTCACCTGGGCCACCCATTTTCATTGGTGTCTGGTCCCCTTGCTCTGAAAGCACACAAACTTTCAAAGGTAACATACATAATCTGCATTAATACAAGTACAGACTGTGCATTGTACACAAGCTAGTCAAAGATGATCTTTTTGTTTTATGTTTGAGCAGGTAAAATATACATCACCTGTCTTGTAGTTTTTCTTTCTTTTTTCCCCCAATGTATGTAGCCTAGATTTTCAGGAGGTCTTCTCCAGTCAAATCTAATCTCAATTAAATTTGAAGGAGTCCATAGCTTTTCATTTCCTATGGAAACAAAAGCACAACCTCTCTCCCAACACAACATATTTTTTTACTTCCAGTCCGAAGCCTAGACATCTCTAAAGAATATAGACTGGTTTAATCCAGCAGTCCCTTTCATAATCCAATGTCTCTCAGCAGCTACCATTTGCTCATCAGCATTCAAAAAATTCAAAGTCAACAAAGCACCATACAGGGTCCAGATACCCTGTGTATTTCCCATCTTTGTGTGGCTTATTATTTTTATTACTTTATTCTCTCTTTAAAGACTTTACTATTTTTTAAAGCTATATTTTTTATACCCATTTATTTATTTATTTATTTTACTGTATCTGTCTAAAGGTTTTCTTGGTCTGGACATCTTTACTAAGTACCTGCAGCATTCTCTGACTATGTGAAACAAATCTTAAGCTGCCATGTCAGCCACCATGAGGCTCAGCTTAGTGAATGGCACTGCCAGCTAACTCCAGCCTGCAGGTAGCAGCCAGTAGCCATGCCTCTGTATGCCTCTGAGCACCAACCGACCTGAGAGACTTCAGGACTAGGAAGCTACATCTGCTCCTTGTCCAGAACCTTTCTTAGCTTCCTCAGGTCTTATGTTTGGATATTTGAACCCCCGTGTTGGATGCCATGTGTAGATGGTTTTTTCTTTCAGCTGCCAGTTCACAAAAAATGACATGAAGACTTACTATTAATCATGAAAGCTTAGGCTTGTCTCACTAGCTCTTATAATTTAAATGAACTCATTTATATTAATCTATGTTTTGCCTTGTGGGTTTTTTTTTTACCTCTCTTCCATCTTGTACTTCCTGTTTCCTGTTTCCTGTCCTCTGGTGTCTCTCCCATGCCTAGATTCATCTCTTCTTCTCTCTCTGCCTGGAAGTCCTGCCTAACTTCCCCCTGCCTAGCTATTGGCCATTTAGCTTTTTATTAAACCAATTAGAGTGACATGTCTTTACATAGTATAACAAAATATCTTGCAACAGAGGGGAAGGGAGGAGAGGGGAGGGGAGAATCCCCCCCCCCCACATCAATCAGTAATCAAGACAATTCCCCACAGACATGCTGACAGGCCAATCTGATGCAGCAGTTCCTCAGCTGAGACGCCCTCTTCCCAGGTGTGTCTAGGTTTGTGTCAAGTTGACAGAAACTAACCAGCTAAAAGACTCCATTCCTCAGTCTTACATGCATGTCCAGCCACTGCCCCAAGGCACTTGTACCTTGGGAGAGCTAAGAATTTCTCCTCAGTGCAAAACCGTAAATTTACTTAAGACAGTGAGACTTCGTGTGATTTTTTTTAAAGCTCAATTGCAGGTCTCAAGTCAGTGTTGTGGAAGACAAGGTCTTTCTCAATGTCAGAAGATTAGACCTATCATATAATCTTTAAGCCTCATCCCAAAGGCCTCTTGCATGCCACCCACCTCATATTAGGAGCAGCTCTGTGCCCTGACCTGCTCAGATGTATGTGCTGCACCCAGATTCCTCAGGACAAGCAACCCTGTGCTGGTATTTTCAGGGCTCCCCACTAAACTGAGAGCTCCCCACAGACAAGCTGAAGCACAAACTTCAGGACTTTACTCCAATTCAGGCAGAACTACAGAGCTAAGAAATAATTGAGAAATATCTAAGTTCCAAGAAGCAACCACCGTGAAACTTTCTAGTGGCCCCAGATTGTGTATGCCCGGTATAAAGGGCAGGAGGAGGAAAGGGGAGCCCCACTTAGTCTCTTACTGACTGCTGAAACAAACCAGAAGGGTGTTCTGGGCTGGGTGTGGTAGCATTCACCTTTAGTGTCAGCTCTGGGGAGGACGAGTTGAGGCCAATCTTGTCTACATAGTGAGACTTGGTCTCAAAAAAAAAGCCAATCTCACAAAGAAAAACAGATGGGTATTCCGGAGACCTGAACCCTGTTTTAGTCCAACACAAAAATGATCCCCAGGGCTGGGGAGACATTCAGCAGTTAAGAGCACTTGCTCCACCACCATGAGGACTGGGGTTCAGGTCTCTGCATTCACACAACAATCCAGGTGGTCCTGAAAATGCCTGTAACCTCAGCTCTGATGGAGAGCAGGGCTGGAGGACCATTAGGGGTTACGAGCTTTCAGACCAGTTAAGAAAACCCAAGCCCCAGGTTTTCTGCCTCAAAGGACTAGGCAGAGTATATGGTAGAAGAGGAGGTTTGTTGTCCTCTTTTGGGGAGAGTAGCCCCCCCCCATGCATACAAGTACATATCCTCACACAGACACATAGACACTCAAATAAATAAATAAAAAAACCTTTGTTCTAAATTGAAGAAAATGTGATCCCTTGAAGACTGTAAGGAAGCATGCGGTGCCTTAAAACCACATACTTTCCCTGGCTGTGAGGGATGGCTGAGTCAGTAAAGTACTTGCTGCATGAACAGGAGGACCCAAGTTCAAGTCCCAGAACCAGTGTTTAAAAAAACAAAAACCAAAAAAACTCGTGGGTGTAGGTGAGCATTTGTAATCCCAGGACTGGGGAGCTGGAGATAGGAACATCTATCTCCTGGGCTTGCTGACCAGATATTTTAGCTGAAAAATGTAAGCTCAAGGTTCAGGAGAGATGCTGTCTGAAAATGCAGGGTGGCTGGCACCTGAGGAACCACAGCTAAATTGTCCTCTGACCTCCACACACATGCACACATGTGCGGGCACACCCCCCCCCCCCCACACACACACCTACATACACAAACATACACACAAGAATCGCACACTTTCATAGGGAACCTGGACTATCAGCTCATTAAATTAATGCAGGAGAAGGATGAGGGTCTGACAGCCATGGCAGAGGGTGTACCTCCTCCCTCCCCTGCCCTGTAGGGCAATCAAAATACACACAGATAGGCTCTTACAGCCATTCGAAGCCAGCCTGTACCCTGAACCCCCCATTTTAAACATTTTTGAGTGGGAAATGTACAGTAAACAACCGAGGGAGCCAGGGAAATGGTTCAGTCGGTAAAGCGCTTCTCTTGCAAGCACAAGGTCCTGAGTTCAATCCCCAGAACACACATAAGAATGCTGGGTGCAGCATGTGTCCCTGTAATCCAAGCATTGGGGAAACAGAGGAGGCAGGTCGCTGGGGCTTAGTCACCAGCTAGCCTTAGTCTTTGGCAAATTCAGGCCAGTGAGAGCCACTGCTTCAAAGAAACAAGATGAACGGCATCTGAAGAGACTCCTAAGGCTGTTGTCTGCTTCCACATGAATGCATGCAAACACACACACACACACACACACACACACACACACACACACACACACACACACACACACGCTTGATCCCTTCCATCATTTGGCCTGACCCTACTTTCTCTTGTATGAGACTGAAGTCTGGAAACTCACCATTCTGGGAACTGTACTGAGGATGGCGAAATCATGGAAAACCCACAAGCGAAGAGTTCTGTTGTTGCTAGTCTACAAAGTTCCCAGGCTATTATTATCTCTCTTGTGCCATCTCCGACAGCAGAATGGAGTGAGTTGATGGTGGTTGTGCAAACTGGTTGCAGATAAGGAGGGAAGCAAAAAGTCCTGATGCAGACTTTTGCAGAGCTGGGTGGAGGGAGCTGCAGTCAGTGCGTTTCCATGTGCTCATTCTGAAATGTGGTCTGAGAGTCAGTCCCCCAGGATAAGGAAGGGGGCAGCTACAAGTCAGCGCTTGCTTGGGGCCAGGCTGGACCCATATTCTTCACTGCAGACCTATGCCCTGGGATGTCACTGGCTTGCAGAGGAAGAAACGTCCATAGCAGCTGAGGTGACTGCTCATGTGATCGAGCATGAAGAACTGAGCTCCGTCCCCAGCACCCACGTAAAAAAGTCTGAGGAGGTGATGCACACATGTAATCCCAGTGCTGGGGAAGTGGAGATGGGCAGATTCCTGAATTCATTGCCAGCCGAGCCTACCATGTGAGCGCCAGGCCAGTGAGAGATGGTCTCAAAAAACAAGGTGACAGGTAAAGTTCCATTCCTGGTCCCTTTGTGATACAAAGAGAAAGAACCAATTTCCACAAGGTCAAATTTCCTTTGACCTCCCTACATGCACTGTGGCAAATGCATGCCCCCTCCCCCACATTCAGCATAAATTCAACATAAATAAGTGAAAATGCCATAAAAAATTAAGTGTGGATTTTTTTTTTTGATGGTTTTTTGTTGGTTTGTTTTTCAAGACAGGGTTTCTCTGAGTTTCTTTGGCTGACCTGGAACTCTCTCTTTAGACCAGGCTGGCCTCAAGCTCATAGAGATCCGCCTGCCTCTCCTCAGCTGTGAGTGCTGAGATTAAAGACATGTACCACCACCACCCAGCTTAAGTGTCGGATTTTTAAGTGATGGAACCGGTGAGATGGCCCAGTGAGTCCAAGTGGATGGTTCCTGAGGAACAAACACCTGAGGTTGACCTCTGTCCGCCACACGCAAGGGCACACTCACACACACTCTCAAATGTGCACAGGCTGCTAGTCCTGGTTCAGGAATTCTAGAATGGAATCTGTCAACGTCTTATGATGGAAGATGAAGCAGCGGACCACTCACTTCTCCTTTTCCTGCTTTACCAACAGGTGACTCGTTTATAAATCTACAGTCAGCGCCGAGGTTACGCTGGCCACACACCTGTGTACACAGCTCAGCCCAGAGCTGGGACGGTCTCTCCTCTCTTGCACAAGTTTTCCTGTCATGCTTGGCTTGTTTTTCCCCCATCACTTTCGTTTCTACGAATCCACCCCTAAGTTTGACAGGATGTTCTGCCAAATGTTTTTAAATAACAAATACTAGCATTCAACTAATCAGACATGCTAAAAAAAAAAAAAAAAACTTCAAGATTTTTGTTTTGCTTAGAGAATTCCCTCCTAAAGCATTTTAAAATTTTGAATGAATTTATTATTATTAATTTGATATTTTTTGTGTCTGTGTGCATGATGTGTGTGAGGAGTGTACGTGCCGTGGTGCGTTTGTAGTGGTCGAAGGAGAACCTTGTGGTGTTGGTTCTACCCTTTATGTGGGTTCCAGAGATCAAATTCAGGTCATCAGACATGACCTTTATCTGCGGTGCCGTCTTGCCTACCCTTCTTTATTGTTTGACAATCGCATACGTGTCTAGACTGCATCATGATTGTATCCACCCCTCTTACCCTCTCTTATCCCTCTCCACTCTCGCCGACTCCTGTCTTCCCAGTAAACCCCTCCTCCCCATGTGCGTGCACACGGGCTCGCACTCACGTGCTGGTCTTCAGCAGAGAGCTGTGCGTTTGTGATTATAGCAGCCATGCCACATCCAGAAGACAGCACTTCACAGCACCCCTCTCCACTCTCTGGCTCTTACTCATGTATCTTTATACACCATCTAGATACCATCCTTCTAAAAGTAGTTTTAAAAAAACGTGTATTATATGTGTGGGAGGTACGTGCACATCATGGGACATGCATGGAGGTCAGAGGATAACTTGAGTGAGGTGATTCTCTCCGTCCACCATGAGGGTTTCAGGGATGGAACTCGGGTCATCAGGCTTGACAAGTGCCTTTACCCACTGAGCCATCTCTGGCCCCAGACACTTTTTTTAGTATGGTATCTAAATTAGGTGGTGAGTTTTCTTATTGTTGAGTTTTGAAAGGCCTTTATTATACACATGGTCTACAAAGATTTTTCTCTCAGACTTGCCTTGTTTTTTTATTCTCTTCTAAGTTTTAAAAAAGGTAAAGTCCATGTTCCTGCCACAGCCAGGTTTTATGTTGACATCTGTAACTCATGTTGCCACCAAAGGTCACAAGGATGCCTGGGGTCTGGGCAACTACCTGCAGCCATGTTGATGGGCGTGGGTCAAGTCACCACCCAGACCATGAAGATCTGAGTGGTCTGTACTGCCACTCAGCATCTTGATAACATTCCAGCCTGGGCTTCTGCCAAAGGCCATGTCTGGGTCCATGGCCTTACAGCAACTGGGGTCTGTGTTGATGTCCATGGCTTCAGTAACCACTGAAGGCCCTGCAGATGCCTGGGGTCTGGTCAGCCACCTGAATCCATGCTGGTGTCTGAGAGTTATGCTGCAGCTGGGGCCATGCTGATGTGAATGGCCTATACTGCCACCAGGGCCACGGTGACATCCAGGCCTGAGCTGCCACCAAGGGCCATGTCTGGGTCTCTGATCCTGATGCAGCTGGGGTCTACGTTGAAGTCCATGGCCTGTGTTACCCCAGATGGCCATAGGAATCATGCATGTTGAAATCCAAGGACCATGCTGAGCTGGCCCTGCCCTTCACTGGCCCTGCCCTTCCCTGGCCCTGGGATAGCTGGCCCTGCCCCTTGCTGGACACTGCAGCAGGAGAGCTGGCCCTACCCCCAACTGGAGAGCTGTCCCTCGAACTCTGGAGAGGTTGCCCCACCCCTCACCATGGGCATGGGAGAGTGGGCCCCAGTGGCATAGGCATAGGAGAGCTGGCTTTATCCCTCGCCTGAGGGGGGTGGTCTAAGGAGCCTGGACTGACCACTCAATCCCATGTCCTGTACCTGGGGTTGGCACACCCTGACATCTACCCAATCTATGGACCTGCTGGAGCACATGAAGGGGCTGGTTCTGCAGAATGATAGTTACAGGATCTCCATGACTCTGGGCAACAGCAGGATATCGGAGAGGAGTTTCACTGAGGGTCCAGTGATGATGGTGGGCCAGAGGCCTTGAACCAGACCAATGACTTGTTGCAATGAACATTCATGGGTGAGGCTGATTGGATGAAAGGGTAGACTGCAGGACACACCACAGCTTCCGATGCCATTGGGACAAATGAAGAGGTGTTGGAGAGGCAGGAAGGACACAGGATAGAGGAGGGCTTTTGTTTGTGTTGTTTTTAATTAAGTTTTTTTTTGAAACGCTGCAGAGGTGAGGGAAGGATATGGAGGGACTGGGAAGTGAGCAGGATTGGGGTGCCTGATGTGCCTGATGTGAAATTCCCAAAGAATCAGTAAAGAATTGTGAAATATATGTATTTACCATATATATATATGGGTAAAGCACTAAAGACAAATCATGTGGTTGTTTCAGATAGAAAAAAGTCCATAATGTAATTGATG
Organism: Peromyscus californicus insignis; assembly: GCF_007827085.1. Taxonomy (NCBI): domain Eukaryota; kingdom Metazoa; phylum Chordata; class Mammalia; order Rodentia; family Cricetidae; genus Peromyscus; species Peromyscus californicus. The sequence continues at coordinate 7,804,963 of NW_026294436.1, forward strand.
CTCAAAAAAATTATTATAAAAGGAAAATTCTTTGACGTGTTAAAAGGCATCTCTCAAAATCTGTATTAAATATCACACAGGATGATAAGGATGGGATGTTTTCCCTCAGCATCAGGCTGGAGGCAATCATGTCTAGTCTTACTGTGTCCACTGGAGGGCCTGTTGATGCCCTGAGGCAGTAAAGTCAGATATAAGCAAAGTCTTGCCTGGGATAGGCCCCTGTAGAACCAGAGTCACGCTTCAGCAGGAAACAGCTGTGGCTGCTGCAGATTCAAGGCTTCTGTGATGGCGAGCTTTCACTAGAATCACCCTGGGGGACAGTCTCGATGAGAAACCGTCTTCCTTAGGTTGGTCTGTGGGCGTGTCTGGGGAGGGCTTGGTGTCTTGATTGCCATGATGGAAGTGGGAAGCTCACTCTAAATGTGAGCAGCACCTTCTGGTAGCATCTCAGATAAAGAGACGTGGAAGAAAGGCTTTGCTCTTTGGCGTGGCTGTCTTTCACTCTTGCTGGCAAGTTCATCGACTCTGCTGCTGCCACCACTAATTCCTTCATATTAGAAACAGTAAAGACTAAGTACTGGCGGTTCTCCAGGAATCCTCCAGGCCTTCATTGCCAGACTGGGATTGCTGAAACCTCCAGCCTCATGAACCAAGCAGCTACCAGACTCTGAGCCTCTCCCAGTGTGAGTCGGCCATTGTTGGACGACCCAGCCCATGTACCTGCTGATGCAGGCTAGTGTCATAAATCCTCTTTTACTAACTCTCTGTTCTATTGATTCTGTTTCTTAGAGAACTGCGTATCTGTGAAATGTTCAAAGCAGCCGGCCTGGCATGAGGGAGGTTTGTCTACATGCTTGACTGATAGTCCTCTGCTCACAGCAGCCAGGTGGGGTCGGGGAGTGGCAGGGAAGAACTTAAAATCTACCGGTTAGGGAGTCACATTACCCTGACCCCCCACATCTTAGCGTATTTAAAGGAAAATCAAACATTAGCAAGGGTGTGCACAACTGAGGCCTGTCATTAAAAAGACACTGCTGTCTAGTAAGGTTTACTCCTGGTCCTATGTCCCAAGAGCGCCCATCTTCAGGTGGTTGAATTTTAACAATAGTGACCCTGAGGCTCGGCTGCCACATGGTCAATGGCAGTGGTCTAGTTCACAGCCCAGTGGTGTCAACAACACAGCCTCTCTGCTGCCAGTTACATCCATAAATACTCCCGTGCACTGTCTCCCCACTGTCCCGTGCACTGTCCCCCCACTGTCCCCCCACTGTCCCGTGCACTGTCTCCCCTCTGTCCCTTACATGTCTCAATTCCCCCTTCTCCTCCACTGTCCTCTATGCTTCTTGCATCCCTCTTGCTGGTCTCTTTTCCCCCCAGATAATCACTCCCGTTTGCATGTCATACGTATTCCATCACCATTAAGAAAAATATTGTAACATTTTTGCAAATGGCTAATTTCCATAATATATGAAGAGCACAAATAGAAAAATGGACAAAAATTTTTCAGGGTGAAAAATGAGTCATTAATGTCAAGATCTTTGAAAATGTCAGGGTACAAAAGCAAAGAGCTGGACAGACCGTGAGTAAACGTGTAAGTTGGACATTCTCTTGACTGAAGTTCTGGGGTGTGCTTCTTAACCTCTTCAGGTGAGCAATTTGACTGCATATCTAAGAGAGTGTTTATGTCATAGGTTTTTGGATATGGGTACAAGGACACTCATGAAGCAGTGCTCACAAAGACAAGATTGCCGTACTCTGCCTCCTCTGCCCCTTGGCAGATCTCAGTCCGAGACCCTAGCCTGTGAGAGGACCTGGCCTTGTCTCAGGCAGGGTCAAGCCTGGTGTAGTCTGGAGCAGAGAAGTTGTATTTCACTGTTGGTTTCCCACTTCAGCACAGCTCAAAATGAAACCACAGGTCTGGAAGCCCATCGCTTCCATAAATAAAAATCTGCAGACTCATAGTTGGGTTTCATACTTCAAGAGCCACACTTAAGAGAAAACAGGGGACAGAGAAGTAAGGGTGGCCCCTTGTGGGGCCAGAGGACAGCATCTAGAAGTCTCCTCTACCTTAAGTGCCCCAACCTCTTGGCTCTCCAGTAGGCAGCAGGAATCATCCCCGTGCAGTGAGTGGGGAGAGCATCTCACTGGCCCCTCGTCTCTAGGAGGCTTCTAGTCTTGCAAGCAGGCAGGCCGCCATGCAGAGTAACCAAACAGCTCTAGTGTCCTCTCCGTGCTCAAAGCACAACTAGTCCCATCCATCTCTGCTGGCTTTTCCTTCTAGTCAAAGTGAGGTGGTCAAAGAGATGTTCAAATTAAGATGGTAAGAGTGAGGATGTGGGAGTGAGGGTGTCTGAGTCGGGGGCCAGAGTGGGGGTCAGAAAGGGGGTGTAGCAATGGGGGCAGAGGGAGGGGTCAGAGGGAGGTCGCTGTGATGAGAATAACAGCAGCTTCCCTCTGTTTGGGAATCTCCCTTGTGGGTCCCGGAGCACCCGTGCAGGCTGACTGGGACTGTCCCTGGGGCTTGTGAGCACTGGGTGGCTACGGCCCCGTGAACCGGGCACATCAGCAGAAGAGATCTACGCAACCCCCTGTGAGGCCAGTGTTCTTGTTTTCACAGTGCAGAGGAGCTGAGGCTCTGGAGAAATCGGAAGCAGCGACTGTGGCTTCAGAACTGTTTAGGGGCATAGTTGCTGCTCAGTCACAAATCCCGTTGTGACGTCAGGGGCCGCAGAAGGTGGTGGCCGAGCTCAGCGGAACAACCTTGACTTTGAAACATCCTCTGGAGGCAGGCTAGGAAAACAGAAAAGTCGTGGGACCCTGGGAAGGAAAGTGTCACCCTGGTCAGACTTCCTGCGGAGGAAGTCAGGAGACTGGACACCACTGCTGGAGTCCGAGACAGCAAATGCCCTCCTAAGCACCTCTCAATCAGACCATGAATGAACTGTTGTTACTTGTCATGCAAATGTCATCCATAAAACCTTAGTGATGCTGAGCGCGCTCTCATCCCTCAGTCTAACGATGCCCTTTGTAAAACCATCTTAGAGCTTTTCTACGGGGAAATTCTCTAACTCCTCACATTGCTGTAACTCTTTGAGTTACACTTTTTGAGCAATGTTACAGAGGGGGAAGGGTGCTTCTCCGCAGTTTTTAAAAAGAGCCATAATTCCCTCGGGTGTGGCTTTATTCTGCCCCTGAACACCTTTCTATTTTAAAAAATATAATTGAACTAGAGTTAAGTCACCCTCTGCCCCTTTATATTTTCAATAAACGCCAGCTCAGGCTGGTGGGATGGCCCGGTGGGTAAAAGTGATTGCGCACATCCTGACAACCCATGCCTGGAACTCACCAGGTGACAGGAGAGAACCGATTCCCAAAAGCCGTCCTCTACCCTCTCACACGGGCCACACACGCACCTTCACTCACACACACACACACACACACACACACACACACACACACACACACACACACACAACAAACAGACCCCCAGCTCCACTTCCTACCAGTTTGTCCTTGATTGCTTTCCTCAGGGAAACCGGAACCTAAGGGGAAAGGGCCTCCCTCTTCCAGCTGCTGTGACAGGGGAGTTGGGCCTCTCTCCCCGTGTCTGTGACGCTGTCTCCCAGGGCCTTCCCACGTTCAGGCTCCTTGGGCCAAGATGTTCACTCCGTGCCCTGTGCACGTGGCCACATTTGCAGAGGCACCGTCTACCCCTTCCTGAATGCCTCTTGGTACAGAGGCCAGGAAGCCGGCCACACCGGGAGCCGGGTATGGTACCGGCTGCAGCCAGCAGCCCGGAGCCTGCATTGTCCGTGATGCAGGCTGAAAGTCTTTTTTAGAGCGACATTCTTACTTCCTCATTTTGTTCGGTTTTGAGTCCTGTGAAACCATCTGCGGATCTGTACAAACATGCAGATGTTTTTCAAAACAAGTTAAAAGGGACGGGGAGAGAAAAGGGTCAGAGCGAAGGAAAGGGGTGACGGAAGTTGGTAGCCAGTGATGGGTGTGGCGTGTAGGCACGAACCTCGTCCTTAAGGAGCCCCTGATGTCACTGTGGATGTCACTGAAGGACCTTCAAGTGCCCAATGTACTCGGCTGATGCAGGACAGGTCAGTGAACCTGCCTGCCTCTGAGCATTTGCACAGAGAATCAGTGTGTGTGTGTGTGTGTGTGTGTGTGTGTGTGTGTGTGTGTGTGTGTGTGTGTGTGTGATGTATGTGTGTGTGATGTATGTGTGTGTGGTATGTGGTGTGTGTGTGTGTGTGTGTGTGTGTGTGTGTGTGTGTGTGGTGTGTATTCTCGTGTGCATGTGTCTGTTTAAGTATATACACATGTCAATACACCTGTATGCACAAATATAAAAGCCAGAAGATGGTGTCCAGAGTCCTTGTCCATCACTCTCCACCAATTCCTTTGAGGCAGTCTCTCTCCCTGAACCCGGGGCTCATGTCTTCTCAGCTAGGCTGGAAGCCAGCAAGCCTCAGAGGATCCTCCTGTGTGACACCTATTCTTGGTTGTTGACCTGACCACATCTGGAATTAACTAAAACCCAAGCAGCTGGGTACATCTGTGAGGGATTTTTCTTGGTTAAATCATTTCAAGTGGGAAGACCTACCTTTACTCTGGATCTTTTGGGGTGGGAAGACCCACCTTTAATCTGAGCCACACCTTCTGGTGGCAGCCTATATGAGGCATAGAAGAAGGGAGCTTTCACTCTGCCTGCTTGTCTTCACTCTCACAGTCAAGTGCATTCCTTTATTAGCATTAGAGCCTGCTTCTTTGGGATTCCAGCATATAATAAAGACAGCTGAGACATTCAGCCTTGTGGACTGAGTGACTACTGGATTCTTGGACCGTCCATTGGTAGACCGCTATTGTTGAACTAACTGGACCATAGCCTATAAGCCACTCTAATCAACACACACACACACACACACACACACACACACACACTCATTCTGTCTCTCTGTTCCTCTAGAGAACCCTGACTAATAGGTCCTGTCTTGACCCCTCTGTATCTGAAGTTACAGGCATGCCCATGATGCCCAGCTTGTAATGTGGTCACTGAAATCCAAACTTGTCTTCATGATTGTGCATCAGACAGTCTTAACTGGTAAAGCCGTTACTCCAGCTACAAAGTGAGACTCTATCTAAAAACCCAACAAACCTGCTCTGCCTTTCTGGGGTCCTGCAATGCCTTCCACATTTCTTGTGGTTTGGATAAGATTGATGCTAATCTCAAATTCACATTCTGGAAGCTTGGTCCCCCCATGTGGCAGTGTTGAGGTGGTGGACTCTTTAAGGTGGGACCTGGTAGAAGAGAAGTGGGTGGTAGAGCCTCTGCCCCCATGGATAGATTAATACTGGTTTTGTGGGAATGGGTTGGGTCTCACAGGAGCGAGCTGGCTCTCAGGAGAGCAGGCGACTGGGAATCAAGGCCTGCCTATCCTTCGTCTCTGCCACACGTGACTGCTCCCTTCCTCCTCCTTTGCTATATTGTGAGGCAGCCATGGTGGCCTGGGATCCTCCTGGGATTCTGGGATTCTGGGATCCTGGCACCATGTTTCCCTGATGCCCCAGCCACCAGACTCCCGAGTCAAATAAGCCCTTTTCTTTGTACATTACACAGCACCAGGTATATTGTTATAGCAAAGCAAGATGGAATAAAACAGCAATTACATAATGACTCACAGTGAATCAAGCCTCTTCTCTTTGAACTCTGTAGACAGGCCCAGGCTTAGAGGTTTCTGGAAGCTCCCAGATATTGCATACTGGCTGGACACAACATCTCCATAGCTACCTGAACTTTTCTGTATTCTAGAAGATATTCTAGACTCCTAGATATGCCCAGTCTATTTTTGGTATGTGCCTGTATGTAAAGTATGTGTGTTTATGTGCATATGTCCATGTGTTCACAATGTGTACAGTGTATACATAGACACACACATGGAGACCAGAGGTCAGTATGGGGGGCCCTGCTTGATCACTCTCCACCATATTTAGTGAGATTGGTTCTCTCACTGAGCCTTGAGCTCACAGGTTTGGCTCTCCTGGTTGAACAGTGAACCCTGGGGATCTGTCTGACTCTGACTCTACAGTGCTAAGATTACAGACACATGCCACCCTACCTGGCTTTTACACGGGTCCTGGGGATGAAATCTCAGGTCTTTACGTCAGACAGCAAACACTTCACAGACTGAACCTCCTCCCCAGGCCCCGTATTCATATTCAGCCTTTGGAGATTGTGACAGATATCACCTACAAAGTTGCCAATTGCACTTTGGTAAGGTAAGGTAAAACAGACCAACACCCTATATTGTTTTAAATAAGTTGACCATTTCCGGTTAGGCCTCCTTCATAACTAACTAACCCGTGTTTTCTGCAGTGGGTTGGACATGCCGTACCTGAAGGCAGAGACGTTGCTGGATTACCCAAAAGGCCCCCATCTTTGTAGGAAGTGGAGTCTCTCCAGGGCAGGACTTGCTAACGATGGCTGGTTTTCTTACTGGGACTGTGGGGCCTCAGCCCCCTGCATTGTGTCACAGCCATGTTGTCTCTTGCTCTGCCGCAGTGGCTTGGAAAGTCACGCGAAAAGATGGTAAGGTGATCAGAAAGGCTAAGTCAGAACTGCCCACTTGTCAGTGGAGGTCACTGCACTCCAGGACACTGGTCGTGTGACATCCTGGGCGTCTCAGTGTTGGGTTGCAGCCTTGGCATGTGCCCACCTGCTCTGACTCATCCTCACACCCCGCAGTTCTGATGGAGAGGGGAGCTCCGGAGGAAAACACTTGATCTCGTATTGGACAATCAGGCAGATCCCTGAGTTCATCGTCTTCATATCCAATGTCACTGTCTTGTTATGTCTCCTCCCTTAAGTTTTAGCTCAGTAGCAAGGCTCCGGTGGGGAGGCCCCTGGGATGTGTTTGGGGGGAAGGCTGTGGCTCTGATCTGCGAGGCACACAGTTCTGTCCTCCTGACCCTGGGCACTTGGTTTTGCTCAGCAGGAGAAGCTGGGAGAGAGAGGCGCGTCCCTCCGAGGTCCTCTAGTCTGTCCCATACATGGTGTGCCAGTCTCCTAGCAGTGAAGAGATAGGTGATTGTGGCATCCAGTGCTCCCCCTGCACCCATCGCCATGGTGGGCCACTTCCGATACTCAAGAGAACCTTCAGCAGGAAGCCAGAAGCCAGAATTGCTTCCCCCGTGCCTCTTAGGCACCCCCTTCTAATCCCAGAACCTAACCCTTCCAGGTGAGAGTCAAGTGCTGTGACCCAACTAGGAACTTGGAAGTTTATGTGTGCCCACCTGTGTACTCGCATGAGGAAACCAGAGGTGTCTTGTTCAATCACTCTCCGCTTTATGTATCTATTTGTTTAGAGACAAGGTCTCTCTCTGAAGCCAACTCACAAAATCAGCCTGACAGGCTCACTGCTGAGCCCCAGAGACCCCTTTGTCTCCACTCCCCAGGGCTGTGATTACAATAGCACAGTATTGTGCCTGCCTTACCCCTGCATTTAAGACAGGGTCTCCTGTGTGCCAGGCTGGCCTTGAGCTGGGTGTATAGCTGTAGATGACCTTGAGCTTCTGGTCCTGCTTCCTCTACCTTCCTGGTACAGGAATAATAGGCATAACCAACCATGTTTAGTGAGGCCCAGGGGATGAACTCAGGGCCTTGAGCATGCTAGGCAAGGGCTCTACCCACTGAGGTACACGTCTAGTTCCTGCCTGGGAATTTTTCTAATATTCTTGGTTAATTCCCTTTTCCCCTAGCAGTACCCACAGGCCCTTGAAGACATCAGACAGGTGACCTACCCCGACCCCACCCTGGGATGTCCTGGGCTCCTCACTCCTCCAGGAGCCTCACTGGGGTTCAGGGAAGAGTTCAGGTTGCTTCTCCGGGTTTATTCCTCACGGCCTCGCCTGCTGTTTGTCATTCAGCTCGGGCCTGAGACGGGACTGAGTGGGTTGGCAGCAAAGCAGCCGATTTATATTCTGAGCAGAGTTTAAATGAACTGCGCAGAAGTCAAATCTCGGATTGTTCTTGTTTACTTTGAGCTGTGCTGAAGACTCGGGCTTGGGTCCATCCAAATTCCTAATGGGCCGACTGCCCCAATTACAGATGAAGCTGCGAGAGTCTGGATGCTTCTGGAGAGGCTCGGTGTCCTTCAGCCGGCTCTGGGCAAGTGATGCTGCGGGGCACAGGGAGGGTGCTTGACTCCACAGCGGAAGGACGTTGGACCAGGGAATGACTTTCACAGATCTCCTGCTCTGTCCTGCAGCGAGAACTTCAGAAGACAACAGGATTCAGAAGGGACAAGACTTGGTCAGGGTTCAGTGGGTGGCACTGGGAGGGGCCGTCCATGGTGCCGTGGGTGGAACAGGATAGGCTAGTATTTGGAGGGGGCTTAGTTTTTGAGACAGAGTCTCATGAAACAGAGGCCAGCTTTGAACTCCTCACGGAGCTGAGGATGACCTTCAACCTCTAACGCCCCTGCTTCCGCCTCCCAAGTGTGGGGATTACAGGAGCACACCATCACTCTGCTCATTTTTGGGGGTGCTGGGGATTGAGCTCAAGACTTCCTGCATGCCAGACCACTCTCAGCTCTGCCTGGGGCATCTCACTCAGTGTTGGGCGCGTGATCACGCCCTGTGAAAAATATGGAAGGAAGCATAGCGCTTGTGTTTACCTCAGCCACAGAGCCAGATGGCTGGCCTTGAAGCAGGGCACTGACCTAAGAACTCTGTCAGGGCCTGGGCAAAGCAGAACTGCCACGGCCACTGCAGGATAGTGATGCTCACCCAGCCCCAGAAGGGGCTACAGGGAAGGGATCTGAGTCAGCTCTTTCTGGGTGTGGAAGCTTCCACTCTCAACTCTAGCCCTGCCCTGGGCAGTCCCCAGCTTTCTGGCCCCAGGGTCCCCCACCTAAACAGAAGCAGGAAGAAAATCCTGGGCTAACTTAGCAGCCTAGCACCCGTGGGATGTTGGTGTCTTAGCCCAGCTGTCCCTATGGCCTGGGTCTTTCCAGTGCTGCTCTGGTTAGCGGGGACAGAGGAGTATTTAAGCCAAGTACATTATGGGAGTTCCAAGTGTCACCCTAGGCAACTCCTGCGGTCTGCATTACTAGAAAAGGTGAGAAGTAAGGTTACTTATCACTTCCTCCTCATCCTCTCTCCTCCAGGGACGTGACACACAGACATGCATGCACACTTACGTGCACACAATGTGCACGGATGCATAGCTGTGTTATGTACCAACGTAGATGTGCACACACCTATAGCTGCTCTCATGAGAAGCTGTGCTTTCTCTCTAGGTCAAGAATATTTACTGGGGCTACAGAGGCAGCTCTGCTCAGCAGAGTTCTTGCCTAACAGCATTGTGTGGGATCAGAAGTTCAAGGTCATCCTGGGCTGTATACGGAGCTTGAGGCCAGCCTGGGATACACGAAACCGTCTCAAAAACAACACTTCAGTGTTTCAGGAAAAGTTATTTGGGCTCAGAAATCCCCTGGCCTGTACCCCTGCCGTTCAAAGGGTCAGAACTGTCACATAGGGTCAGTTTCTTGGCTTATCCAGACTGAAACTCTCTCTGATGGAAGTCCAGAGAAACAGTTAGTGAGAGGGTGGGAGTGCTTTCCCTGACACCAGATCCTGCCTGTTCCTGATGTGACTGCGGTAAGTTTCCCTTGGTAAGTTCCAATCTGGTTCTGTCATCCTTGTCTTAAATGTAGTTATAATTTCGGCTGTCAGTTTATTTCCCAAAGTGAAAATAGCAAACAGGGCTTTAATGAATCAATCAGCCAGTGCTATTGTGCAAACAGGAGGCTGAGAAGTGATGGCTAATATGCCGGGAAGCCAGTCTTGTTCTCCGAGCCCCTCTCACTGATGGCTGTGTAGACGCTGCGGATCCAGGGCTGCAGCAGGACAGACACATCAGGGTATTCACCCACACATGTGGGAACAAATGTGCTTCTGCGGTGGCTGGGAGATGACTCTGCCAGTAAAGTGTTGCTATGCAAGCCTGAGGACCCGTGTTTGGATCCCCGATACCTACATAAATAGTGAACGTGTCAGCATGCACCTGTAAGTTCAGCACAGGGGAGGGGGCAGAAACAGATCCCAGGGCCTTGCTGGCCAGCCAGCCTAGTCAGACTGGTGAGCTGCAGGCTCGTGAGAGAGAGACTGTCTCAAAAAACAATCCACTGAGGGAGACACCCAACGGGAGAGCCCACAGTGACTCCAGCTTGTGGCTTGATTCCATCTGGACTCAAGGTCAGAGAGTTCAAGCTTGTCTTTGCTCCTTAAGGCGGGATAACAGGATGTTTGGCCAAAGGCGTGGTTACTATGTGTGGTGGTATAAATAAAGTTGCCTGGGGTCAGAGCTAATAGAGCCATAGCAAGTGCGTGGCAGTGGTGGCGTACGCCTTTAAGGACCTGGAGGGCGGTACATACAGGCAGTGACGAGGCAGTCACATGATTGGGTTTACAACCAATCAGAAGCCAGAACAAGGAGATAGAGAGACAGACACACAGGAAGGAGGGCTCCTTTTTCGGAGAGCTCTCTTGGCTGAGGAGGATCCCTGAATCAGGAAGGGTGAGGCTCTTGGCTCTGACCTCTTGGTTTTCTTCTCTAAATCGGCTCTGTGTTTCTTGTCTGATATCTACACTGAATTACATCTACAACTATGTCTTAAGAATTAAGGAGGTGTTTACATTTGTTTGTTCCTTGAATCATGGTGTCCTTGGGGCGGGGGGTGGAGGTCTTTTGCTTCCTTGCTTCTGTATAAAAAGGCGATGAGAAATAAACTCGGGGCTGCTGTGGTATTGACCGAGAGCCCTCCTGAACCTATCTTGTGTCTCTGTCTTTTATTGGATGTCTCTGTTTTTCCTGTCTACTTTTTCTTAGTCCTCACTCCCCTATTCGGGACCGTTCAACAGGTCGGGAGGGACCCAACACCCAGTGTTGGCCTCTGACCTCTACATGCACATGTGTGTGCACATACATGAACATAGACACACACACACACACACACACACACACACACACACACACACACACACACACACACTATGCTTCTGTCCCAAAGGGTCCCCACATTTCTCTCTGGGGCTCAATGATCTGTCTGGTACCATATTCAATGACCACTAGTGTGCCAGGGGCCTTGTGCCTCCCTGAAGTGTGCCAGGGGCCTTGTGCCTCCCTGAAGTGTGCCAGGGGCCTTGTGCCTCCCTGAAGTGTGCCAGGGGCCTTGTGCCTCCCTGAAGTGTGCCAGGGGCCTTGTGCCTCCCTGAAGTGTGCCAGGGGCCTTGTGCCTCCCTGAAGTGCTGGGTCTCTCCATGTCTGTCACCACATGGCAGTGTTGGTTGGGGGTTTGGGGTCACTGGTATGTGAGCCCCAGGTTGTCTGATCACTGGACAACAGCTGCCCACGTCCCCCTTCTAGGATCCAGAATTAGATGGTCATGCCCCTCAGGGAGGATGAGACAGAATAAAGGCGTCTCTTCATTTCACGAGTCAATGCTGACTCTCCTTAGTGGACAGTCCAGTAGACACACGACACCTTTGTGGTCAAGGAAATTCCACTGGTGAAGGAGTCCTGGAAATTCCATGGCCATTTCTAAAGGGTGTGTGAGGGGTGGAGGCATGTTTTCCCCAACTCCTCTAGTAGGAGGAGGGAGGGGAGACTCGTAGGACCCTGACTGGGGATTCCATCCAGCCCCAAGTGATCTTGAGAGATGCTCAAGTATACAGGAAGTAGAAGTTGACTGAAAGAGGGACTCCATGGTGCAGCTTCCATGAGGTCATCATCTCTGATGGGGTGGAACTTTGAAGTGATTTTGGGGGTAACCCACACTCCTGTGAGTGACCCTTCCCCATGCTCTGTAAGGAAACCCAATAAACTCATTGTCTCACCAGCTGAACTTGGGCAGGATTGTTTAGTTTGGTCTGTTGTTAGACCCCTATCTGGGATGAATAGGCATTTGTTTACATCTCCCTAGGACAAGTTCATGCAACAGGAGGAGAGTGTTGAAGTGGCAGGTGGAAAAATACCTATGTCCTTGAGGCTGTCACTGGGGCTCAGACTCATCCAAACTTGGGATCATTTTCTTCTTCAGGTCTTTTGTTTCAGGGGATAATAGATGGTTCTGACTGTGAAGGCAGTGTCTGATGAATCTTCTTCCTACAGCTGATGACTGCTTCCTGCATTGGTCAGGATCCATCACGTCAGGCATGCTAGCAGACAACTAACTCCGTTTCACAGGCTCACTTCTCACTCAGGTCAGGAGCCCCTGGGGGTCTGCTCATCACAGACACAAAAGCTCTGGCTACTGAAGGTTAGAAAAAATGACTACTCAACTCTTCCTGGTCCTGGGAGCTTCTGCCTTGAACCAGCACCTATTGCTTGCAGGTTTCACTGATTGAAGCAAGTCACATTGGTTGCATATTTGTGTGTGTGTGTGTGTGTGTGTGTGTGTGTGTGTGTGTGTGTGTGTCCATGTGCACACTTGCACATGCACCATGTATGTATGTGCATGTAGAGGCCAGAGGACAACCTCTATTTTTCCTCAAAGGCTGCTCACTTTGTTTTTTGAGACTGGGACGCTCACTGATCTGAAGCTTGCCGAGTGGACTAGGCTAGATGGCCGATGAGTCCCGGAGATCTTCCTGTGTCTACCTCTCCAGTCCTGGGGTCTTAAGCACATACCACCAAGCCAAGTCTTTTGACTTGGGTTCTGGGGACCTAACTCAAGTCTTCACGCTCACATATGGCAAGCGTGTTACTGACCACATTGTCTTCCCAAAGGCTGCATGAGAAGTTCCTGAGAACTACACCCTCACGATGTGCCTAGACAGAGAAGGCTGGAACATGCGGTGAACAGCATTATAGCACACAAACAAAAATCATGCAGTGTGGCTGTGTGGACTGGTACCGGCCACTTAACCCCCTCGAAGCTTGTTTTCCTCACCTATAAGATTTTACTTTTACTGCTTTGAATGCTTCCTTCTTCTTCTTCCGCCATGGTAAGAATAGCATACACATGGATGTATGTTTAAAGCCCAGTGCAGCCCAGGGGAATGGAAAGCTGAGGGCCGTCTTCCCCGTTCCCAGGAAAAGATGCTAACTGGTTAAGGAACGCTGCCTGATCCCTGGGTAGTGAGGACACCGGTGATTTCCCACGCTGCACTGGGGTTGTGGAGGTGACAGTGGGGAGGGAAGGAGGCAAGGACTGTTTATCCGGTGCCCTAACAAGAAACTCAGTGGTTCATTACCCACCCCATTTGGTGGCTGAAGTTCAAGGTCAGGGCACAGTCAAAGAGACTAGGTTTCACCTGAGGCCTCCCTGAATTGTGGAGGGCTCCTCTCTCCTGGGTTCCCCTTTGACTTCTTCTCTGTGCCTGCCTATCCCCGATGTCTCTGTATGAATTCAAATCTTCTTCTAGGATAACAGTCAATTGGCAGAAGGAATACCCTAAAGCACCCATTTTAACTGGATCGCCTCTTTAAAGATTCTCCCTATATGTCCAGTTGCATTCTGCGACTCCTGTGTATGTGTGTGTGTGTGTCTGTGTGTGTGTGTGTGTGTGTGTGTAGTGGTGATGGTGGTGGTGGTTCTTGCAACATATGTAACTCTGGTACTGAGTAAGACCCATTTTGCCTGCATGGGCAGCAGTCACGGAAGTGAGGAGTTTTATAAACGAGAAGATGTTTATGGGACAGCCAACCATGAGGCCTGAGGCCTGTTCTTAATCCCTACCTTCCTGAGGAGCAAGGTCAGGGTTATTTATGGGCTAAAGAAGCAGTGCCAGGGGCTGGAGAGATGGCTCAGTGGTTGATGAGCACTGGCTGCTCTTCCAGAGGACCTGGGTTCAATTCCCAGCACCCACATGGCAGCTCACAACTGTCTGCAATTCAAAGTCCAGTGGATCCCACTCCCTCACGAAGATATTTAGGTCAAATGCCAATGGATATAAAAATAAAAATAAATATTAAATTTTAAAAAAGCAGCAGAGCCAGTTGAGGTATGAAGAAAGGAAACTGGAAGTGAGGGGACACAATCAGCAGTCTGCACATGTATTAAAAAAAAAGTACACACGTGAGCAAATACAGCGCATGCGTAGCCAAACATCATGGTTCGTGCACATCCAAATACCACTGCTTGAAGAGAGTGAGAAACAGGCGGCATTGTTATCAAAGTGCCCCAACAGGGACTTTCTCTCTCTGCCCTCTTCCGCCCCCTATGGGCACCAAGCACATACTTGGTGGAAATACATGCATGCAGACAAACACTCATGCACATAAAATAAAAATAAATAAATCGTAAAAAACAAAAGCAAGTGATCCAAAGCCAGGTCGACACTGTCAGGTTTGACACTAGTTCTGATGAGGGTTAACAGAGACAGTTCAGCCGTTCAAAGAGAACATTCTCGTCCTCTCAGAGAGGAGACTGCACAGGAAAAAGACACACTACCAGGGTCGATGAGGCAGATGGAGGAAATTACAGAGAGAGGACAGTAGGGAGAGAGGACTAGACAGAGAGAAGGGGATCGGAATCTAACAAAGCGTGAACCCTTGCAGCGGGAGTCAGTAGGCTTTGGGTGTGTGTAGGTATCACCCCACTGCGAGGATCTACCTACCCCCCAGTACCAGGTCCGTAGATGGCAGCAGACATCCTAAGCAAAGACCGCCAGCTCCAGCCACTCCGGCCAGTGACGGCTGCCAACTTGTTGTGTGCAGAGGGATTGGTGGGCTAATGAAACCCAGTGCTGTGGAGTTTACTTACAGATAAACTTGTGGAAGATATCCATAATTAATTGTGTAGGTTTAAATGCTTAGGAAGGTTTATTTATAATCTTAACCGTAGTCTTTACATTCCGTTCACCTTAGACAGAATCCTAATTTGAGGAAGTCGGCACGCCCTGTTCGTTTTATCAAGTCTCATCAGACCTCCTGCCTTCCACCACGAGGGATGTGACAAGACTTTCTGTCATCGGCTCTCAGGGGCCGATGTGCCTGGCAAAGAAAACAGGGTGCAGAGAAAGAGCTTCTAAATACAGGATGCATGAAGATGACTTTCTCCAGAGGAAAATGCATATTTTGTTAGTTTTTGCTTTGCAGTCTGTTCCGTGTGCTCAACTGTGCCCTCCTAATATTTGTACCATGGGCCGACAAGACAGCTTGGTGAGTAAAGGTGCTTGCAGCCAAGTCTGAGAGCCTGACTTTAATGCCTGAGACCCACCTGATGGAAGGCTGGAACTGAATCCTGAAAGTTGCTCTCTGATGCACGTATACATGTATGCATGCACGTGCTTGCATGAGTATGTGTGTTCAAGTGCACACACACACACACACACACACACACACACACACACACACACACAATAAACAAATAATGTAATGGTCACATGTCAAAATCCTAGCAGCAGCACCTCAGAACACAACGTTGCTTAAGGAGAGGGCCTTTGCAGCGGCGTGTGGCACAGAGTCCTGAGTTCCATCCCCAGCACCTTTGCTGAGAAGGCAGAGGCCGGAGGATCCCAACTTGAAGGTCATCTTTGACTATACAGGGCGTTTGAGGCCAATCTTGGCCACAAGTGCCCCTTTGAGAGACGGGGGAAGGAGGAACAAGGGGAAATGGTGTGAGCGGGCTGCATCCTGATCCTTTGGGACCAATGTCCTCCCAAGAAAAGATTAGGACACATGAGATAACATGAGGCTATCATGTGCAAGGAGAGAGGCTTCAGGAGAAGCCATCCCAATGTCCTCAGCCCCCAGCGCTGTAGGGCAGCAAGTTCTGGTTACTGAAGCCATCCAGTCTGAGGTACTACACCGTCACAGCCCTGGCAAACTGATACAGTCCCCGAGATCTGGGGACCAAAAAGAGATGGCAACGGGCGGGAAGGGAGGCATTGAGAACGGTGCAGTGGGCAGACTCATCTGAGCAGCTCCCTGGAAACAGTTTTCTCTGTGTGTTTCTGTCTCTTTCTCCATCTCTGTCTCTGTCTCTCACTCTCTGTCTCTCTCTCTCTGAGGGAGAGGGGCATATGTGGGTGGGTGTATGCACATGTGTGTGCATGTGGAAGGCAGAGGTCATCCTCAGCTGTCATCCACTCTGATTTTTGAGTCTCACTGGCCCGGAACTCACTGATTCAGTTAGGTTGCTTGACCAGCGAATCCCAGGGACCTGCTTGTCTCTGCTTCCCAGGGCTGGTATCACAGGTGTATGCCACCATGCTTCCTCGTTATGTGGGCTCTGGGAATCAGACTCTGGTTCTCATGCTTGCACAGCACGACCTTTATGGGTGGACTCATCTCTCCAGACCTACAAATAGCATTTCAAAAACATGTGCTGCTCAGTCTCTCTCCCAAAAGTTGTTCACATAGGCAAGAAGGGGGAGAAGCTTTTCCTGGGCTTCCCTGCTTTTATAGTACAGTGGCAGTGGGACACCAGCCTCCTCATTAAGGCTTCTAGAAGGTTCTCCTGTTAGGTGATGCAGGTTAGCTACATCTGTGTCCATAACCACAGGGGATGGTTTGGTCGAAGCTTCCTCTGTGCAACCCTGCAGACGACAGCCATACACATATTCCCTTCACCATCCCAGCTCTCCTGTCCTGTGTCCTCCGACGGGGGAAGGCCTCTGCCTGGCGTGGCCTCACAAAGGACCTTGTCTAAGTGCTCACAAAGTGAGGATGAAGCGGTTTTTATTGTTATTGTCATCATTAATCCTTTAATTAAGGTCTCCTTTATTCGTGTCAATATCCGGCCGCTTGCTCCCCTCCCTCTCTTTGAAAGCGTATCCGTTGGGCTGGCTTCTCTAGGCTCTCCCAGCTCAGATTTTAATTAAAGTCAGTCATCAGCCTGGAATCTTTAATGAGTCCCTCTCCCATGCTCGGCTAGAAATCAGAATGGCTGTTCTCTCTGTGCTGTGGTTTATTGGCATGATGCCATATATATATATATATATACACATATACATATACATATATGTATATATACATATATACACACACACACACACACATACACACACACACACATACACACACACACACACACACACACACACACACACACACACACACACGGCTCCTATCCCATGTCTTCTTTCTTTGGGCCGCTATTCAGATGTAAAGCTCTCATGTTTTATAAAGGGTTACATGGCCATGACGTTGAAGAAATTAAAATGATGTGTATTAATTACTTCTCTCATTGCTGGGACAAAATACCTGACAGAGACAACTTAAGGGAGGGAGGGCTTGTGTGGCTCACGGTTGGAGGATGCACAGTCCATCGTGGTGGGAAGCCATGGCAGCAGGGGTGTGAGGCGGTGGTCACATGACAGCCATCAGGAAGCAGAGAGCCATGAACGCTGGGGCTTGGTTCCTCAGCTCATTTTTTTTTTCCCTCCTGAAATCCAGGACCCCAGACCATGGAGTGGTATTGCCCAGTTAAGGAGTATCTTCCCACCCCAATTAACCTGATCTAGATAAACCTTTGTAGGCATGGCAGGGGCTTGTTCCTGTGGTGATTATGGATCTGGTGAAGTTGACCATCAAGGTTCATGCATGAAGTGAGTAAAAGCATAGGAGTGGAAGCCACCTTACCCTGAGAGGACTCAACCATTCACGCTACATTATTGGAGTGTAAGGAATTCTACCTTGGGAAACTATTTGGGTGACTGAGTCCCATTATTCTGGACTTGAAGACTGTGCGTGTGTGTGTGTGTGTGTGTGTGTGTGTGTGTGTGTGTGTGTGTACATGCATGCATGTGGAGGTCAGAGGTCAATCTCAGATATCGTCCTCAAGGTCTCTCATTTGGCCTAAATCTCACTGATCCAGTTAAACTGACTGGTCAGTGATCCCCAAAGATCTGCCTATCTGTGTCTCCCCAGAATAGGGATCATAAACATGTGCAGCCATGTCCGACTTCCACATGGGTGCTGAGGATCAAACTCAGATCCTCATGCTCGCATGGTGGGCACTACGCTGGCTGAGTTGTCTCCTCGGCCCCAGCATTCCCATTGCAGCAGAGGATCTGGTAGATACACATGTCCACATTTTCTAGATGTCTCAGGCATGCTTTATGGTGAGTGGGCAGCCAAGGTTTTGGGACCTGACATCTTATGATCATGTACTGGCTTACAGCCTGCACTGGAAAATAGAGATGCCCACAAGCTGGATGCCTTAGTTAGGGCTTCTATTGCTGTGAAGAGACACCAGGCCCACAGCAACTCTTACAAAGGGAAACATTTAACTGGGGGGCTTATGTTTTCAGAGGTTTAGCCCATTATCATCATGGTGCAACATGGTGGCGTGCAGGCAGACATGGTGCTGGAGAAGGAGCTGAGAGTCCTACATCCTGATCTGCAGACAACGGGAAGTGAACTTAACTAGGAGTAGCTTGAGCAGAGGAGACCTCAAAGCCCTGCCCCCTACGGTGACACACTTCCTCCAACAAGGCCACACCTCCTAATAGTGCCACTCACTATGAGCTTATGGGGGCCAATTACATTCAAACTATCGCACTGGGCTTGCAAAAAAAAAAAAAAAAAAAAAAAAAAAGCCTGAGGAGAGGTGTTCCAGTGAGAAGAGAGGGGGCTACTGCATTTGCCCCGTATTCCAGTCTAGTGTGAAGGATGGATGGGGCAGCAACACCGGGTAGGGGGGCGGGTGTGTAACACCACAATGTCATGGGTATGAGGCAAAGTTCACTGAGATGGTTAAGGATGAATGACTGATAGGATCTAGACTCACCCAGTGGACACAGCTCTGGGAAAGACCCGCCCTAAATATAGGGGCATCATCCCATGGGGGTGGAGTCCAGATTGAGTAACAAGGAGAGAGAGAGCTGGGCACCAATGCTCTTCTCTCTGCTTCCTGACTGCAGATGCCACGTGACCAGCTTGCCTGGTGCCCCTGCCACCACGCCTTCCCACCATGATGGACTACTGTACCCTCAAACTGTGAGCCCAAATAAACCCTCTTTAAGTGTCATTAGTCTGGTGTTTGATCACATCAGCAAGGAAGTCATCTAGTCAGGAAGCTGTGTCATGGAGTCTGTCCTGCTTCGCAGAGAACAGCTCACACTGTCAGCAACCATCCTCCTGCCTCACCACCAGCCCCCACTTCTTGATGTGGACCAAGGAAGTGGACCATCACCGGGGTCCAGAGCCAGGGAACAGGACCGTGGGATCGCCACAGCTGGAGGAAAACCACACTCTCAGCTCTCCCTTCCCGTTCCTCTTTCGGGCAATGCAAGTTGTCGTGTGTTGTGGCCTGGATGGGAAACGTCCCCCAGAGACTCATGAGTTTGAACACTTGGTCCCAGCTAGTGCTGCTGTTTGGGAAGGTTGGGAAGGAGGAGTCTTGTGAGGAAATGGGTCATTGAGACCCTGAGGTCTTAGAGCAGCCTCCTGACTGGGGGTGAGGTGGGGTCCAGCCTTCTGCTCCTGCTGCTGTGGGTTCTTGAACTGTGAGCTCAAATGAATCCTTAAGTTGCCTCTTGTCAGGGGGACAAAAAAGCAATGAGCACACGGGAAATGCTAGGACACCAAATGGAAAGACCAGACTGTGGTCGTGTGTGAAAGGTGTCCATGGCAATGCTGGCACACGGCATCCGACAGGAGCCTCCTGGGATGTCGGTCACTTCTGAAGTTTCCCGTCCTGTGTCTAGTACTGTTGTGACATTATTGGTGGGAAAGACTTCTCATTGTGTGGGTCTGAAAAGTGACCAGACAGAGATAAGATCTCACAAGGGATGCCAGGGCCCAGAGGTCTCTCTGCCATGTCCATGGAACTCAAGTAGAAAATGATCAGTGTTCAGAGAACAGGAGAGTCATGGCTGAGCTGGGAAGGGCCACCTCTCTTCAGGTCTGGGATTGAAGGAGCATGCTTTGCAGAAGTGAGAGGACCCCCAGTGTGAGCCCCCCAACCTATGTCCCCAGAGATATCCTGTCAATGAATAAATAAATAAATAGATAAATAAATAAATTGATAAACAAATAAATAAATAATAAATAAATAAATAAATTGGGGTGGAGAGTTAATGAGGAAGATACCTGACATTGACCTCTAGTCTCCACATGGATGGCCTGTTCATGCACACACACACACACACACACACACACACACACACACACATACACACACACACCCATATCTACACCCACCCCCACATACAAGCCACCACACCACATACAACAACAATAAAGAAATGGGTTCCGTCAGGGATTCTTGGGCTCAGCACTGCAGACATTTCAGTCGGGTGAATTTTGTTGTAGCTGATGTCCTGTGCATTTCAGAATAGAGAGGGTGGGGTGGCTCACTGGTGATGGAGAGGTTTACTGAGGCAAATACACATGAAGAGGGTCAAACAGGAGACACCCCCCCCACCCTACCCCCACCCCACCCCCCACCCCGTTCTGGAACATTCAGGAAAGTTGGTTTGGGTACTGGTGGAACTTCCTAAGGAAGTTTCCAGGAGGCCACCTGCTTTTAAGCTCACCAGTCACACCCCGATGCCACGGACACTCCTCGGGGGAGGTTTCTGGAAGTGCAGGGACCTCCCAGGAGCAAGCTAGACAAAACCAGAGTTCAGGAACAGGAATGGCAGCCTTTTATCCTGCAGCGTGCCTCTAGTGCCCTCTACCGGCAACGCTCGGCATCTCTCCAGTCAGCAAGGAGCGGAGTTGGTGAGATTTCACTTCCAGTCAGGAAGGCTGATTTGGAGATGTGCAGCAATAAACTGACCTGTAACAAGTTCACAGCCAGGGACACGGTCACAGAAGTAGCGTGCAGGCACATGTACACACAGTGGCCGTACCGGGAGGCTCTCACCACCCAGAGAGCCCAGAGAACTACGGGTGTGGGGTGGGAAGGGTCAGTCAAAGCAAGAGGCTGGCCCTCAGAGACGGCGGGACCCCAAAGACAGCCTTTCAGCTTTCCTCCCTCTCCTTCCCCCGCAGTTTCCACTCGGGCCACACCAGATGACCCGACGAAGGCTGTGGAAGCCGGAGCTTGTGATGCCCATTCGCACGCAGACTGAAGATGAGTGGTAGGAACAGGCGAGTGGCATAGCCACCTAGCTATGTGACCTTGGGACCAAGCTGGCACCCATTGTCTGCTCGTCTGTCCTGTGAGAGCCTCTCTGGGTCTTGAAAGTGACTCCCCATCCACCTGGCCCACCACGTGCCACCAGCAGCCCGTCTCTCCTGTGCTGACGGACGGATGAGCCATCTTTCCAAACCAAGGGTAGAGGAAGGGGACTGCCTCGGCAGGCGGAGAGTCAGATGCAGGGGTGGCTCCATTGAATAGCTCCTCTGCTTGTCACCCCCCTTCTCCCCACCACTCCCTCCCAGCCCGCAATCAAATGGGGACAACAGCATGTTTCTTTTGTGGTAGAGCACTCTAGAAAGTCACAGCCAACCGGGAAGCCCCCAGGAGTTGCTAGGTAGAAAGGGGTATTGAATCTTTTCATTTCCTTCTGTCTCTCCACGTCCCCACCTTCATTCTAGGTGATTCGTGATTCGGGTTAGGAGCCTGGGGCACCAGCTCTAAGGGCGGTGGATCCAGAACAGGTCCAAGGATGCCGATAGACAAGTGTCCCAACTTCGCCACCTGGTGGCCAAAGTGTAGACCACAGCCTCCAGACAAATGACCCGTGGAAATACTTCTAAGCCGCTCAGACCCAGCACCCCCCTGTGCCTGTGGGCTCAAGGTGGCTGCTACTGCCTGGAAGCATGTGTCTCCCTCAGGACATAGTGGGATACAGAGTGAGAGAATGCTGGGTCCAGATCAGGGTCTCCCTAGGACTCCGCAGCCTAGGTGACATGTCAGTTAACTGCCCCTGAGAGAGGTTCTACTCTGTGCACTATAGGATGCATACAAGCTATGACAGTCCGATATGCCCTTGGATGTTGTCATATGTCCCTGTGGAGTAAAGCGGGGTACAAAACTTCACCACTACCCCAAGTGAGAGCCACTGGGGAAACTCAGTCAGCTAGCCACTCCCTTCACAAACAATCCAGTTCTTAGCAAAATGCCAGGGGGGACATGGTGACTGTCCAATCTGCATCCACTGTAGTTCCCAGGCACCATGGGCTGGGGCTTTAGGAAGCAATGACTGTCACCTTCACCCGACACCTAAATGTACCTTCCTCATTAGCGTGCCCACAGGCTCCTCAGCCTCCCTTTCTCCTCCCTCTGGCCTAGCTCTCTCTCACACTCCTCTCCCTTACTTCCTCCCTCATTCTTCTGTACCAGGCTTTTTCTTTTGGGCCACCAACCAACTCCCAAATCATTATTTTATCCCAGACTTATTATCAGTTTTGAATGCTTGGCCTTAGCTTAGCTCATTTCCAGCTAGCTTTTTAAACTCAACTGCTTCCCTTTATCTACGTTTCTGCCTCAGGGCTTTTTACCTCTTCTTACTTTCTTGCTGTCTGTCTGTCTGTCTGTCTGTCTGATGGCTGCCTGGCTTCTTGCCCTGAGGCCTGTCTCTTGTTCTCTCCTCCTTCTTCTTTCTCTCTCTTCTTCTTCTTTTTGAGCCTAGATGTCTCCTCCTATTTATTCTCTCTGCCCGCCAGCCCCGCCTACCCTTTCTCTGCCTAGCTACTGGCCGTTCAGCTCTTTATTAGACCAATCAGGTGCCTTAGGCAGGCAAGATGAAACAAATGCAGCACATCTTTACATAGTTAAACACACATCCTTACGTTGTTAAACAAATGCAGCCTAAACGAAAGTAACACACCTTTACACAGTTAAAGTAACATTCTGCAGCGTAAGCAAATGTTACACATCTTTGCCTAGTTAAAATAATATTCTACAACATTCTTCCTCCTTTTCTTTCTCTTCTTTCTCCTTCCTTCTCCTTCCCCTTTTCCTTCCTCCTCTGTCTCTTCTCTCCCCCTTTCTACTCCCTCTTCTCTCCCACCCAATTTTTTCTCCCTCTCCCTCCTCCCTTTTTTCCTCCTCCCTTCTCTCACCCTCCCTTTGCACCCCCCACACCACCCCCCTTCAGATGCTGGGCCCATTCTGGTATTATCCTAAGTACTGACCTCACATGAGAGCCACGTGAGCTCTTGGGGGCTGCTGGCTCAGAACCAGCAGGACCCTTGGGGAAACAGAACAGTAAACTTCCATTCAGTCTGAAATAATACTCCATGCTTCTTTGTCTTAATCCACTCAGTTTGTTTGTTTTCGAGACAGGATCTCTAGCTTAGGCTGGCTTTGAGGTCTCAGAGGGTGGCCCTGAACCTCCTGAGAGCTGGGAATACAGGTGTGGGTCTCCACACGTGCCTTCTGGGCTAGGGTGAATGCCAGAGCTTTGTGCATGTCGGGTAAGCACTCTGCCTGCCCTCTCACCACAATTCTGACAGGCTTGGACTGAAGAGGAGTCACAGATGGGTTCAGTAACTTCCCAAGGTCTGCGCTTGGGTTCCACACAGCTTTCTTCAAGCCTGTCTAACCTCCTGCAAGGGTCATGGAACTTGGCAATTGCAACCTGAAGATTTAACTTTTTCTTTGGCAATGGAGCCTAGATTCTTCTATTTTTTGTTCTTTCCCAGTGAGGGACATCCTAAGACCTTTAAGAAATTATTCTGAGGGGCCATTAGAGATGGCTCAACAGTTATTAAGAGCACACACTGCTCTCTCGAAGAATCCAGGTTTACCTCCCACATGGCAGCTCACAACTGTCGGTACTCCAGTTCCGGGTGATCTGATGCCCTCTTCTGGCCTTCACAGGCTCCTGCATGCACACGGTACACATAAACTCACACAGGCAGGAACACATAGACACAAGTTAAAAATAAATATTTAATTTTTTAAAATATTGAGACAGGTCCAATTAAATTGCTCAGGCTGGTCTTGAATTCACTCTATAGCCCAAGGAGACCTCAGACTTTCGTTTCTCCTGCTCAGCTTCCTGGGTAGTTGGTGTGAAAAACACATGCCATCACACCCAGCTTCCCATGGCTTAGCTTTGATGAGTCTTCTCTCTCTCTCTCTCTCTCTCTCTCTCTCTCTCTCTCTCTCTCTCTCTCTCTCTCTCTCTTTTCTCTTCTTCTATGTGCACATGTATATAGTACATATGTGTGTGTGTATGCACATGTACCTGCATCTCTGTAGAGAAGGGTGTTAGGTGTCCTGCTCTATAGTGTGTGTGTGTGTGTGTGTGTGTGTGTGTGTGTGTGTGTGTGTGTATGCACATGTACCTGAATCTCTGTAGAGAAGGGTGTTAGGTGTCCTGTTATATTGCTTCCTGTCTTATTCCCTTGAGACAGGTTCTCTCACTGAACCTAGAGCTAGGCTAGCAGCCAGCAAGCCCCATGGTCCTCCTGTCTCTACAGTACTGGGTTTATAGGCACTTTCACAACTATTTGCGCGGGTGTTGGGATCCAGACTCAGGTTCATATGCTGGTATGGCAAGGGTTCTTGCCCACTAAGCCATCTGTTCATCCCCAAAAATCTCCTTTTTCTCTACCTTGGGCATGTGACACTTGTCTTCTAGAACTGGAGGTATCACAAGGAAAAGGATGACCACCTTTGCTCCAGAGCCAGCAAACTGCTGGACACGTGACTCTTAGAGGCCCCTCGGCCTCCCAGGGGCAGTTCCCTCCCATAGGCAGAGTCTAAGAAAGGGATCATCCTGTCCAGAAGTCTCTTCATGAGCCTTCCTGTGTCTTTTCTCCTCAGAATCAGAGTTAATGAAGAGATCCGTGGGATCTCCGCCTCCATCTCCCGCCGGTAGAAATCTAATTAGGTTCTTCTCTGCAATTAATGATTCATAATTAAAGAGGAGCAGTGCCCGCATGTCATTCTTGGGCTTCATCCATTAAACAACAATGTCCAATCTTGAAATCCCCCCTCAGAGAGGCAGAGATGGCACTCGTGTGGGCTAGGAACTCTCCTGCCCTGCTAACCTAAATTGAATTATGCAAGGAGTGCAGCGCTTGGACTTCATCCCTCTTAAGAAGTGCTGTAATTAAAACTCAATTAGGGGCAGAGCTGGATGACATCATTGCTTGGGTGTCACCCTGGTGAAGAGATAACTGCTCGGTGCTGCTCACAGGGATGCCAGCGGCTGCCTGGAGCCTTCGCCAGTGAAGGGGTCGTTTGGACCGTCCTGTGTTTCACTATGCTTCTGGAAGCACCGTATGTAAGCTGCCTTCTTTTCAGCAGTACTTTTCTAAATGGTTCTTGGGGCTGGAACGATGGCTCGTGGGTAAAGCACTTGCCTAGCAAGTGTAAGGACCTGAGCCTGGATCTCCAGCATCCATCCAAAGCCAGACACTGCAGCATGGCCCTCTCTGCTGCAAAGATGGGAACCTGGGGTGGAAGAGTCCTCAGAAGCTCACAGAGAAGTTAGCCTGGTGAATATAGTCATGAACAAGAGACCTTGTCTCCAAGCAGCCGAAAGGCAAGGACCAATCCCCAAGGCATGCTATTTCACCCAGACGATACATCTGCATATAGAGAGGAGGGGGGAGATTTAGCATAAGAAAAAAATGTGCACACATCTGTGAAAGAAGATGAAACAAACCCCATCTCATCTGTCAGCTGTTTCCGGTGGCACGGGTGTTTCAAGCCATGTGTCATTCAGTCTGTGTACTAGCCACAGTGCCATCCTTATTCAAAGACAGTGAGTTTAAAGAGCCTTCAGGTCACACCAGTGTGAAACAATATCGCCAAGATTGAAGCCAAACACTGATTCCCACATGGTTGTTGTCATTCTGTTTTGAAAACCCTTTTCCTGGGCTGGGGATGCGCCTCAGTTGGTGGAGTGCTTGCCTGGCATGCACAGCCCTAGGTTCCATCCCCGGCACCTCATAAACTGGATCTGGGGTTTGACTTTGGAGACA
The DNA here is from genome assembly GCF_007827085.1 of Peromyscus californicus insignis. Taxonomy (NCBI): domain Eukaryota; kingdom Metazoa; phylum Chordata; class Mammalia; order Rodentia; family Cricetidae; genus Peromyscus; species Peromyscus californicus. The sequence continues at coordinate 7,830,818 of NW_026294436.1, forward strand.
GGCTCCAGCTGGAGACTAAGAGAGCAGTACAAATGAGAGCAGGCTGTCCCCTCCTGCGTGGCCCACGGCCCGTGAGCATCCGCTCACAGATGGTCCAGGCTTCCCACTTCTACAGTGTCTGTGGCCGATGTCACCTGCTACATCTCTGGGCAGGCTGCAAGGCTGTAATCACCCAACCACCCCGCACAGGAGTTCTTAAGCTGAGTCTGCTTTCCCGTCCTGAGGGCATGTGGTGGCTTTCCCACTGGGTAGCAGGCTAACTTTGGCTCCCAGCCAAGAGTGGAGTGGAGGAGGATGCCAGGACACCTGTCAACACCCTATGAATCATGGGAGTCAGATAACAAGATAGCTCCCCAGGGCCAAGCTCAAGAGCCTGCTGATGCTTGTGAGTGTGTGGTCCCCACCCTTAGCCCCAACTCTACCCCTCAGGGCCCTAATGTCAACCAGGCTGAGAAGGGAGTCCTTGCAGATACCCACAGCTTACAGATGCCCACAGAGCTTAAGGGGGCGACCATCCCCACCTCTGCTGTGTCCAGCACAAAGTCCAGCATTGTGCTGAGACTTTGTAGGGGCTCAAGGCTTAGAAGTCAGGTTAGTTTGTTTATCCAGTGACACACACTTGTCGGGGGACAATGGAAAGGTCAGCATTGCCCAGGGGTCAAGAGGCGGTTGTGGAAACTCTGCTGCATCCAGGCCGTCTGGACCAGGCTCATCATTCCAGTCTCCAGGAGACTTCCATTCCCACTTTAGACATGACAAATTGAGGCACACAGAAACCCAAAGCCTGGGAGCTGGGGAGACGGCGCGCTCAGTAGAGTGCTTGCTCTTCAAGCATGAGTGCTGGAGTTTGATCTCCAGAACCTGTGTGAAAGGCTGGCAACCGTGACACACGCCTCCAGTGTTAGTGCCTGAGAGGCAGAGACAGGTGGGTCCCTGGCATCACTTCAGACAACTAAGGCCAAGGAAGAGACCCTGTCGCAAAAGGCAAGGTGGTCAGTACCTGAAGAACGACAGCTAACGTTGACCTTTGTGGAACCTTCACTCTATTCACACACACACACACACACACACACACACACACACACACACACACACACACACACACACACACACCAAAATCCTTTCTTTAGTCTACACACACAACTTATATGAGGACTGGATTTCTAGTCTAGCTAGCTTGCTTTCAAAGTCCCAGAAATTGCTGGGCGGTGGTGGTGCATGCCTTTAATCCCAGCACTCTGGAGGCAGAGCCAGGTGGATCTTTGTGAGTTCAAGGCCAGCCTGGTCTACATAGAGAGATCCAGGACAAGCTCTGAAGCTACACAGAGAAACCCTGTCTTGAAACAAACAAACAAACAAAAGTCCCAGAAATTGTCACTGCTGGTTTCTTGCCCCACACAACCCACTTGCCATCTTAATACTGAAACAGGGTGAAGCCACCCCAAAGTCCTTCTTCCTTTTCTGAGTGGCAGCAATGACTGGGCCTTCTCCTGGGACAAGGAGTCAGAGGGGAGGATGGGAAGATGGGAAGGTGGTGGAGAGACAAAGACAAGGTAGGGGGCGGGTCTCTCCTCATCCCCTGGGTCGGGAGGTCCACTCAGTGGACTGTGGGAGCGATGCCACGGTGCACTTGTGGAAGTCAGAGGACAAGCTCCAGTGCCCAATCTTATTTCTCATCTTGTTTGAGGTGAGTTTCCTTGTTGTCTGCTTCATGCCGCAGAACCAGGCTAGCCGGCCTGGGAGCATCTGAGGACCCTTCTGTCTCACACTGGAGCACCAGGATTACAGCCACACACTACCATCTGACTGTATATGGGTTCTGGGCATTCAAACCCACATCCTTATAATTGCATAGACATGCTTTACCCACGGACCTGCCTTCCTAGCCACCTACTCCTTGTCTACCACACTTCTCGAGCCCTCCACCCCCCTGCACCTCTGCAGCCCGGCTTCTCCAGGGGCTCATGAGTCCACTCACCCCTGCCTCCTGCATCTCAGCCCCACTCGTCCCTCCCTGGTCCACACAGATGAGCCTAGCTCTCTGGCAGGCCACAGGGGCTTGGTCCAGTTGACCTGGGTGCAGGTACAGTGTTTCCCCTCTTAGCTTCTAAGACATCCTCGTGTCCCCTTGGGAGGACTAGTTACTCCAAGATGGAGCCATTGAATTTAGGCAGACCAAAGACAAATAAGGAGTCAGCTTCTGTAGCAGGGCCGTGAGGACACTCTAACGGTATTCTCAATGCAGCTTGCTCCTTCTCCATCATTGAGGAGCGAGCACTCAGCTCCAGGCCTCTTCTTTCCATCAGCATCTTCAAGTGTTCTCCTCTAGCAAGGAATACCCTTGTCCCCTGGGCCGGGAACACAGCAGCTTATTTTCCTACTAACAGATGGTGTGAATACAATGTGTATAGGGAACTAAAAGGGGTCTGAAGCAAATGGGTTCTGACCCTGTTCTGTCAGAACCGGTCTGCACCTTGTGCGAGCCAGTCCATCACTCAGAGCTTCTGCTGTCTGGGCCTCTGCAAAGGTGAACTATGGCATCTGTTCATCCTTCTGTGCCCTTTTCTCACTAGAGAGTAAATGACTATCCCAGTGAGCTGTGCTGGCCTTCTAACACAACAAGCCTTGGTGCTGAGCTCAGAAAGGGGTAGGCTGGAATACGGGACTGGAGATTTTCCACCTGTGGATGAAGAGAACAAACATATGGAGGTTGTAGAACATGCATTCAGCCGTGGATTTTAACACTCCTACAAGCCGGGGTAAGTCAGCTACGGGAATCACCCTACCCCGTTCTCTCATTTCACAAAAGGAGACCCTAGAGCTGAGAAGGGAAGTGATGTGTCCATCTCTTTTATTTTTTTCCTTGAGATAGGAGCTCACCATGAAGCCTTAGTGAGCCTGGAACTCACTAAGTAGATTGGCTGGCCTTGAACTCACAGAGACCCACTTACCTCTGCCTCCAAGTTCTGGGAGTAAAGGTGTGTGCCACCATGCCTGGCTTTTGTCCACTTCTTAATCCCTAGTGTCATAATTAACATGATTTTAACACAGGGACTGTTCCTGAAGGACCTCGTCTGCTCCTTGCAGCTTTAGGCACATCTGGGTCCTTCATCTCAAACCCCTTAGCACACACCCGTCCCCTGCCCTGCTTCCTGATCTTTTTCTACAAACAACTCCACCCACAAACAGGAAAAACACAAAAACACATCTGGAAATGGAGAGTAAGCTGCAGGAAACCATCAGAGTCCAGGAAAGAGGTTTGGGCCACACAAGACTGCAAACACAGAAGGTAACGAGTTGGTAGGGAGTGGCCAGCAGCTGCAGCCAGAGTGTTGACCTGGATAAGGAGGACTAGGGGGCACGGGGAGGGCAGATACACAGCTGTGCTTTTCAGCAAGACACTCTCCAACTCACCCCATATGAAGAGCCTTCCATCGAAAAGGAGCCTGATTGCTCACTCTTTTGGGGTGAGTGTGTGTGTGTGTGTGTGTGTGTGTGTGTGTGTGTGTGTGTGTGTGTGTGTATGTGTGAATTTGCATAAGTATGTGTGTTCTCTGGTGTGCGTGTCTGTATGTGTGTAGACATGGAGAGCAGAGTTCAGGTGTCTTCCTCAATCACTTTCCACCTTGCTTTTTGACACAGGATCTCTCAGTGAAGCTGGAACTCACTGATCCAGCTACGGTAGCCAGTCAGTGAGGCTGAGGGATCTTCCTGTCTCTGCCTCCTTGTGCCAGGATTACAGCAGAGACCAGCTTCTCAGGTGGATGCTGAGGACCAGGCAGAGATTCCCACGCCTTCACAGCAAGCCGTTGGCTGGCTGGGCAATCCCCCCGTCATTCACTCTTTAGCCCACAGGCTTCCAGGAACCTCCTGCTACTCATGCTGGGAACATCTTCCATCCCAGCTTCCCCAGCCCATCCATCTCTGCCTCTGCTTTACTTCCCATCCTCTGGGTCACAGCTCTGAAACCTCTTGCTGGAGGGCCCTGACATGGCCTAGGCTGCAAATCCAGGTCACATCTGACATGGCTCCTTCCATATGCTCCAGCCACACTTCACCCTTCACATCTTACCACCTCATCCAGACTGTCATTGTAGACCATCTCTCTGCTGGTCTAGAAACTGCACAGTGAGTCAGAGATCCTGGCTTTCTTTCTTTTTTTTTTTTTTTTTTTTTTTTTTTTTTTTTTTTTTTTGGTTTTTCGAGACAGGGTTTCTCTGTGTAGCTTTGCGCCTTTCCTGGAGCTCGCTTTGGAGACCAGGCTGGCCTCGAACTCACAGAGATCCGCCTGCCTCTGCCTCCTGAGTGCTGGGATTAAAGGCATGTGCCACCACTGCCTGGCAAGATCCTGGCTTTCTAATTCTCCACCATAGACCAGTGCCACCAACAAGCACTCACTGGATGAAAAGTGTACACCTGTATCACATCCACTCTTTGAAACCAGGGAAAACATTCTACTGCAGGGGCTGTGGAGATGGCTTAGCAGTTGAGAGCACTTATGCTCCTCAAGAGGGCCTGGGTTTGGTTCCAGCACTCACACTGGACAGCTCACAATCACTTGTGATTCTAATTCCAGAGGATCTAGAGCCTTCCTCGGCCTCTGCAGGTACCCGCACCTACAGGGCATCCATAAACACACATACACATAACAAAAATAAATGAATTTGTCTTTTGAAAATCCGTTGCAGAAATAGACCATAATTTGGTCACCTGATGGTTGGGTACTTTGAGAGCTGCCACGGTATCAGTTCATTTCCTTGTGGCTGTGACGAAACACTGGTGACTTGATTAAGGAAGGAATTCTTTTGGCTCAGTTTGAGGGAAAGTTCATTGCAGCAGCTCTGTGATGGCAGGAGTGTGCGGCTAGGACCCCTCACATCTTGGCAGACAGGAAGTGAGACCCAACTAAAGAACCCCAAGGCCTGCCCACCAGTGAGGGACTCTTCCCGGGAGTCTCCACCTTCCAGTGATTCCACGACTTTTCAAAACAGCATCACCAATTGAGGATCAAGATTTCTTTTCTTCTCTCTCTCTTGCTCTCTCTCTCACTTTCTTCCTTCATTTTCCCCCCAAGAACCAAGATTTCAATACAAGAGCCTACAGGAGAGATTTCTCATTCACAGCACACCACTTTTCTCTAGTTTTACAAATATAGAATTACACTGAGAATTTTTCAGATTACTTAGTGTGAGCATTAAGTCAACTTCTTGAACTAAAATCCTAACAATGAAGCTGCTGGGTCCCAACATACACGTATTTAAATGGGGTTTTATTCACACCCCCAGCTTGTGCTTTGGGGGGTCTGGCTTCCTAAAGGGTCTTAGTCACCCTCTTGTGGCTATGACAAAATGTCTAACAAAAGCAGCCTCAGGAAGGAGGGGTTATTTGTCTCACAGTTTGGGGGCATGGTCCGTCACGACGGGGAAGTCATGACAGCAGGCATGTGAGGCAGCGGGGTCACATGGCACCCATAGTCAGGAAGCAGGGGATGAATGCTGTGCTCAGCTCACTTCCTCCTTTTCATCCACTTCAGGACCCCTGCCCATGGGATAGTGCTGCCCACATTTAGGGTGGGTCCTCCCCCCTCAATTAATCCAGTCTAGAAACTTATTCATAGAAATTTCCAGAGGTTTGTTTCCATGTTAATTCTAAATCCCATTAAGTTTACAATGAAGATTAAGCATAGCAGCTAGTGTGTGGTACCTTAGGGTCCATTTGTCCTCAACCTCAGTAACATTGGCTTTTTTTCTTTTTGCAAAAAGAAGCTGTTTGTTTTCTGTTGCTGTGATTAAAAAATACTCTGATAAAAGCGATTTAAGGGAGAACGTGTTTATTTTAGCTCACAGTTCAAGGTTACTGTCAATCACGGCAGGGAATTCACAGCAGCAGGAGCCTGAGGGTCGCAATTGTGTCCATGACTACAAAGCAGCGAATGAGGAGTGGCTGTGTTCAGCTTGTTTTTTCCCCCCCGCTGATGCAGCCCAGGACCCTCTGCCTAGGGAATGGTGCTGCCCACAGTAAGCTGTGTCTTCCCATCAGTAAGTCAGTCAGGGTGGCCTCCCACAGACATGCCTCAGGGCAACCTGGTCAAGACAGTTCCTCCCTGGGGCTCTCTTCCTGGGGGATTCTAGATTGTGTTGTTCACAAGTAAAGCAACCGATCACGTTCCGCATTGTTTCACACAGGGTATTATTAGCATTAACCATCTTGGTGAAACCTCTCCTGTCACAGACCTTAGGAGGAGGTGCAGGACTATGGGAGCTCACACCCTTTCCGGAGCACCTTGAAGGAGTTGTTGTTACCTGGGGAGGAGAAAGTTCTCCAGCCGCTGAAGTGTCTGCTGAGTGTCCCATCAACCCTCACAGTCACCAAGCTCAGAAGAGGTAGGGTGCGTCTATTTTGCAGAAAGCTAACAGAAATGGTTATAAATAATAAATTAACATTATAAACATGCAAATATCTACTTGTAATTACTGTGTGCAGCTATTTGCAGAGCAGTTTCAAAGTCTCATTTAATTCCCAAACAACCTACCACACAGACATTTGTAATGTATAATATCTATACATAATAATATTTATAGTGTATATTCAAACTTTTTAAATTCTTTTATTTTATTGATATGTGTGCAAATGTATTCCCATGTGTATGCACAGGTGCCTGAAGAGGCCAGAAGGCATTGGATCCTTTGGAGATGGAGTTACAGGCATTTGTGACCTACCCAATGTGGGTGCTGGGATCTGAACTCGGGTCCTCATAATGGAGCAGCAAATACTTCTAGCCAGTTAACTGTGTTTAATTAAGAGAGAGACAGAGAGAGAGAGAGAGAGAGAGAGAGAGAGACAGACAGACAGACAGACAGAGAGACAGAGAGGATCTCATGTAACTCAGGCTGGCTTCAAGCTCACTGTGTAGGCATGGATGACCTTGAACTTCTGATCCTCCTGCCTCCACTTCCTGAGTGCTGGAGTTACAAATGTGTACTTTCTTGCCTGGCTTTGAAACACTGGGGATCAACCCTAGGTCTTCCTACACACTAGTGTACATTTCCAGCCCTGTGTGCAAATTTTTGGTGTAGTGTGTGTGTGTGTGTGTGTGTGTGTGTGTGTGTGTGTGTGTGTGTATGTGTGTGTGTGTATGTGTGTGTGTGTGTGTGTGTGTAGTATGCAGTATGTGTGTGTAGTATGTATGTGTGTATGTATGTGTAGTGTGTGAAAACACCCTTGCACACAAGTAGGGCCTAGAGAAGGATGTTGAGTGTTCTGCCTCATCACTCCCTGTCTCATTCCCTTGAGACAGGGTCTCTCACTGACCCTGAAGCTAGGTTGGCAGCCCCAGCAATTCTCTTATCTCTGCTCCCCACAGCAGCGGGCTTAGAGGTGCTGGAAGTCATGCCCAGGTTTTTAACCAGGAACTGGGGATTTGAACTCAGGTCTCCATACTTTCACAGTAAGACCCCTAACCTAGTGAGTCTTCTACCTAACCACTCGTACACATGAAATGTCGACAAGTTCATTAAAGTAATGTTATGGGGGAAAGATGATCTCCTCACCAAATGTACTGAAACAACTGGAAATGAGTCTTCCTAAGCCTCAGGACTTTCTTACCATCATCTAAAGATGTAACTAGATGTGGATCATAGGAATGGCTACACTAGCGGGTAGTTTTGAAATGATGCAAGGAAATATGGGGTGGGGTAAGAAATGGTAGCCTTGAGTTAGTAAAGAATTTCTTGAATAAAATGCGGGAATACACGGACCATAAAATAAAAGGATAAATTGAACTCGGTAGAGCTATAGATCAGGGGTAGAACATTTGCTTAGCATGCATGAGTCCCTGGATTTGAACTTAGCACCAAGAACAAAGATTTTTTTTTGAGTTTTTTTTACATTGTTTGAGAATTTGTACATGCATATGTATTTGGGTCCAATCCGCTCCCATTTCCTCTCCTCTACCCCCCCCACCAACTCCATGTACCATCTACTGGGGCATGGGTAGCCTCTCCTCTACCCTCCCCCAACTCCATGTACCATCTACTGGGGCATGGGTAACCTCTTCTGCCAAGTCCCTGAAGAGAACCGATTCTCCCTCCCTCAGCAACCATGAGTCACCAATGCCCAACTGTGTGGGGGGGTACTGCTTGAGACCCCCTTCACCCCTGCTGGGATTCTGGGTGGCTTGATCCTATGCTGGTCTTGTGCACACAGTCACAACTGCTGTAAATTCATGCATGCAGCTTCCAGTTCATGTGTCGTCACATCCTGCAAACACTGCTTCACTGATGATATCCCACTAACAGTCTTTCCATCCACTCTGTGATGGTCCCGGCTTATTGGGAAGAGGGCTATGATACAGCTGTTCCATTCAGAGCTAGCACTCCACGGTTTCTTCTTCTCTGTTCGTTCATCAGTTGTGGGTCTCCGGTATTGATCACCAGCTATGGTCAAAAGAAGCATCGCTGATGAGAATTGAGAAATGGTACTGATGTATGGATATAAAAATAAAAATGCATGGAGCAGTTCAATGCTGCACCTATTTGGAAGAATAATAGTATCAGCTTCTCCCCTAGGGCCTGTGACCTAGCCAACCACAGACTATTGGCCCATTCAATGGAGCCAGGCCTGAGTTCTGTCTTGTGGAGCAGTCTTTAAAGACAATCACAAAGTAATTGGTTACTCCCGTAACATTTGTGCCACCATCTCCTAGTGGGCATATCTTACCAGGCCATTTGTTACTGTAGCTCGCAGGGTTCACAGCTGGGTGATAATTATCCTGTGTAGAACCTTGCAGCACTTATGAAAACTACCTGGTAGGCATGAAGCTTCCAGATCAGTACCATCTTGATTTCTTCATGTATGTGGTGTCTTCAGAAATAGGATCTTACTGTCAAGTTCTGGAGGATAACCCATAGCAATGGCAATAGCCTGTAATGTTAGGGGGCAGATTATGGGTTCCTACTGACCAACAACTGGGAAAGAGATAACCCACACCTGCCACTGGCTATTCATTTAATAGCCTATAAGATAAACAAATAAGCCAGGCACTGGTGGTGCCCACCTTTAATCCCAGCACTCTGGAGGCAGAGGCAGGCAGATCTCTGAGTTTGAGGACAGCCTAGTCTATGCTGTGAGATCCTGTCTCAACAAAACAAAACAAATGATGATAAATGTTGGCGTAGGCATGGGAAAAGGAGAGTCTTATCCACTATTGATGGGAGCTCAAACTGGTACAGCTACTATGGAAATCAATACGGAGGTTCCTCAAAAAGCTAGAGACAGACCTACCTTACAATCTATTTATACCACTCCTGGGCACATTCCCTAAGGACTCTACAGTGTACTACAGAGATACTTGCTTATCCACGTTCTTTGCTTCATTAGTCATAATAACCAGGAAATAGAAACAGCCTAAATGTCCCTCCGTGGATGGCTGGATGAGAATGTGGTACGTATACACAGTGGAATACTACTCAGCTGTAAAGAAAAACAGAAATTATTAAATTCACAGGTCAATGGATGGATCTGGAAATAAACATTCTGAATGAGGACACCCAGACCCAGAAAGACAAATGCTGCTCTGTGTGTCCTCTCTTTGAATCCTTAGATACATGTTTGAGTTGGAGTGCCCAGAGAAGGCAGGAGATTAGTAAGAGGGGGTGGGGAGGGGTTTTAAGGAAGGACACTAGAACACGGGTTGTGTGGAGGAGGAGAGAGGAATAACGGAGCAGGAAGATTAAATGGGATGAGAAAAATGAAGGCAGGGTACTGGGGGGCGTGTGGGGAGTGATGATGAACACTGGACCTTCGAAAATGCTATGTGAGTGTAGAAATACAATTACTCTAAACATGGTTTTCTTCCAAAGATGCTATTAAGAAAATGAAAAGACAGGGGCTGAGGATGTAGCTCAGTTGGTAGAATGCTTGAGTAGTGTGTGGGCTAGTTTTATGTCAACTTTACACAAGCTAGAGTCATTTGGTGCTGTGGGATGTCTTTATGTATGCTGTGAATATGTGTTGCTCTGATTGGTTAATAAATAAGCTGCTTTGGCCTATGGCAAGGCAGCTTAGAGGTAGGCAGGAAATCCAAGGAGAGAGACAGAAAAGAAAAAGGCAGAGTCTAGAGAGACACCAGCTGCCCTGAAGGAGAAGCAAGATGCCAGCAGACCAGTAAAACCACAGAACACGTGGCAAAACATAGATTAATAGAAGTGGGTTAAGTTATAAAAGCTAGCTAGCGAGAAGCCTGAGCCATTAGGCCATACAGTTTGTGAGTAATATAAGCCTCTTGTGTGTTTACTTGGGTCCGAGCAGCTGCAGGATGGGTGAGACACAAGAAAACTTCTGACTACAATTTGGGAAGAGGGGATCTCAGTTTAGAAGATGCCCCCACCAGATTGGCTTAAGGGCAAGCCTGTGATATATTTCCTTGATTGATGTTTGGTGTGAGAGGAACCATTTCATTGTGGGTGGTGCCATCCCTAGACCGGTGGCCCTGGGTGCTCTAAGAAAGCAGATTGAGCAAGCCATATGGAGCAAGTCAGTGAGCATCACTCCTTCATGGCCTCGGCATCAGCTCCTGCCTCCAGGTTCTTGCCCTGACTCCCCTGGGTGATGAACTAAGCTGTAAGATGAAATAAACCCTTTCTTCCCCAAGTTGCTTTTGGTCATGGTGTTTTATCACAGCAATGGAAATCCTAACCAAAATACCTAGCATGGTCAAAGCCCTGGGTTCTATCCCCAGCACTGTATAGACCAAGTGTGGTGATGCACACCTGTAATCTCAACACTCAAGAGTAGAAGCAGGAGGGTTAGAAAACCATGGTCATTCTCTGACATACTGTAGGTCCAAGGCCATCCTGGGCTACATGAGACTCTGCCTCAGAAAACATAGGAAACAAGGGAGGGAAGGAAGGAAGGAAGGATGGGGGTGGGGGAGAAAGCGAGGGAGAGAGGCAAGCTACTGAAATACTTTAGCATGAAGGACTCTCAAGATAAAGCCCCTTAAGGAGAGAAATAGGGTGCAAAATGCTAGAGCGTAGGAAACACCATTTGCTCAAACTTCTAGAGGAGAAGAAACTATAGAGACAGAAAGTAGATGAGTGGCGGCCAGGGGCTTCTGGTTGGAGATGTTGATTGCCAGGGATGAGGAAGGAACACCAGGGTCATGAATAATTCCCCTCTTGATAACAGCAGTGGCAATGCACTCAATATATTTATCACAGCTTACAATACACTGCTAAGCTGGAGGGTTTGGCCATAAGTCTGTTATAGTCAACTAAGCTATTTATAGGAGAAGAGGAGGGGAAAAGGAGAGGAAGGAAAGAAGGAAAACTTCATTCCTATCATAACCCAGGCACTCCACCTCACAGAGAGCCATGCATGTGCACCAAATGAACATTCACGGACATTCACAGCAGCCTTATTGGTTATGGTCTCAATCAGGAACCAAGCTGTAAAATGCTCTACAATGTGTGCACACACTTTCAGTTCCACTAGAATGGAGGAAAGCCCACCTTGGCAGTGTGCACCATCCTAGTTGGTTCTCAAATCCATAATGCAGTGTCACTCAACACACAAGGCTATGTGTCATACATATCGTGATACTCACTGGAACTTCGGACACAGACAAAGCTAGTTTGGGTGATGGAAATCTAAATTGCACCAACTATAGTGAGGATCCATGAAAATGAGGAAAGGGGAAGCCTCCTGGGGTTGCAATGTTGACTGTCCGGGTCTAAGTGGAGCTAACCAGGTATTGCTTGGGAAACTGGACAGAGCATAAAGCACACTTTGATATATGTAAGTTAGACCTCAATTAAATGATTTCCTTAAATTCAAGAAATACCCAGAGATGGCTCAGTGCCTGTCACATAAGCATGAAGATCTGACACCCATATAAAAGGCTGAACATGACGGTAAGCCTTGTAATCCCCATGCTGGGGAGGCAGATCTGTCCAGGGGTTAGATCTCTGGACCTGCTGACCATGCATTTTAGCTACTTAGTGAACTCAAAGCTAGTGAAAGATCCCACTCTCCAAACAAGGTGGACAGAGCCTGAAGAGAAATGCACAAAGTGAACATTTGGTCTCCACATTCATGCACACACATGTATGCACACCTACACACGTGCATACAAAGTGTCTAGCCAGTCCAGGTTCTTGAATTCAGACTTAGCAGACAGCTGGGCACAAGTTTTTATCGGCTGCTTTGACTACAAGGACATGGGTGTGACAGAGAATGCACCGGGCCTCCGTATGAGCTTGTTTGACAGTTTTGCCAGAGCTGGGAAAATGACAATCTGTGCAGTCACGTGTTTCATGTTCAATGTGCTAATTATAACCCTTTCTTATCTGCTCATGGCATCTGATTTCCCAACCCCTGCCTCCAGGGCCCTGGAGCCTCCCAGGCACCTAATTGTCACCTGCCAGTCTCAGGGTCGGAGGCTTGGGCTGCTGAGGGTGGGTTGTTTCCCTCTTTCTCCTGCCAGCCCCGTGCCTTCCCCACCACGGCGGACTGTACCCCGTAACTAACTGTGAGCCAACATGAACCTTCCTTCCACCTCTCTTAAGTTCCCTCATCCAGTATTTTTTTTTTTATGGTTTTTTGAGACAGGGTTTCTCTGTGTAGTTTTGGTGCCTGTCCTGGATCATGCTCTGTAGACCAGGCTGGCCTTGAACTCACAGAGATCCAGATGGATCTTATCTTTGCCTCCTAAGTGATAGGATTAAAGTGTGAGTGCCACCGTTTTCTGGCCTCTGTGTCTGTCTAGTGGCTGTTCTGTTCTCTGACCCCAGATAAATTTATTAGGGTGCATGATATATTAGGGAACACAATATCACAAGAGAGAGAGTATGCAGGTCTCCAGCCTTAGCAGCAAATGCCTTTGCCCACTGAGTCATCTTGCTGGCCCATGGTATCTACTTTGAACCCCTCAGCGATCTTGTTTAGGAGAAATAGCAAAGGTAATATCCTTTCTGTGGTGGTTATATATATTCTCTTGGTTGTGTTCCTCTAGAAAACCCCGGCGGAGGGTGGGGGCTACAGCTCAGTTGCTAGAGGGCTTGTTTTTAATACGTGTGAGAGTATATAGTGCATATGAGTGCGGGTGCATGTTGGGTCCAGAAGAGGACCTTGGGTCCCCTGGAACTGGAGTTACAGGCACTGTGAGTTGCCTAATGTGAGTGCTGGGAACCAAACCTGGGAGAACAGCAGGTACTCTTAACTTCTGAGCCATCTCCCCAGACCTACCTGCCAGCAGCCTGGGGTTCGAAACTCTGTCCTGTCACTTTTCCAGCAGCGTGACTAAAGGAAGATCACAACTGAAGATCACAGTTGCCTGTCTCTGAAAGAGGGGGTGTTAGTTGGCTCCTTCCTTTCCTCACCCCTTCTGAGACAGCATCTCACTGTGCAGCCCTGGCTGGCCTGGAACTTCCTATGTAGCGACCAAGATGACCTTGGACTTTTTATCCTTTGCCTCTAACAGCTGGTTGTTATGATTTTTAAAGATTTATTTTTATTTTTAATTATGTACGCACATTGGTGCAGTGCCCATAGAGGCCAGAAGAGGGCAGTGGATCCTGCAAATGCAATATGTGTTTTTTATTTATTTGTTTGTTTGTTTGTTTGTTTAAGCCCAGTTCCTCACCACCTCCTCTCCCATCTGGATCCACTCCTTTTGTCTCACACTAGAAAAGAACAGGGTTCTAGGAGATAACAACAAAACATAACAAAATAAAATATGATAAGATAAAACGAAAATCATCATATCGAAGACAAACCAACGGAAAAATAAAAGGTCCCCAGGAGCAGGCAGAAGAATCAGAGACCCACTCATTTACACATTCAGGATCCCACAAAAGCACTAGACTGAAAACTAAATATATGTGCAGAGGACCTGGTGCAGACCCATGCACGCCCTGTGCATGCTACTTCAGTCTCTGAGTTCATATGAGCCTTGCTCAGTTGTTTTAAAGAACCTTCTTTTGATGTCCTCAGTCCCCTTGGCTCCTCCACTCTTTCTGCCTCCTTTTCTGCAGAATTTCCTGAGCCCTGAGGGGAGGAATTTGATGGAGACATCCATTTAGAGCTGTGTGTTCCAAGGTCTCTCTGCATAATGTCTGCCTGGGGGTCTCTGTATCTGTTCCCATCTGCTGCGGGAGAAAGCTTCTCTGATGATGACTGGACAAGGCACTGATCTGAGTATAGCAGAATATCATTAGGAGTCATTTTATTGCTACACTGTTACTATTATTTTTAGATCAGTAGTATTTGGTTTTGCCCTAGGTCTCTGGGCTATCTCGACTCTAGTTCTTGGCCCCAATATGTGCTCTCAACAGCTGAGTCCTCTCTAGCTACTCATTATTATGTTGTTAAACTTGTTCATTTGTAGATGGACACATAGTTGACATGTTTTGTGTATCAAATAAGCATTTCAAAATCGTCATAATAATGCATAATTTGTGGGACCGTTGTAAAGAATAAACTTTAAAATGCAGGCAAAAGCTAGGCATAAGGGTGAACACCTTTAATCCTAGCACTTGGGAGGCAGAGGCAAGTGAATGTCTGTGAGTTTGAGGCCAGTCTGGTCTACAGAGTGAGTTCCAAGACAGCCAGGGTTATGTAGAGAGACTGTGTCTCACAACACAGACCAACAAATACAAAGAACTGGCCTCAAGAAATGACAATGGTTATGTCTGTGAATAATGTCACCCTCTTTATAAACCATAGTCAACCAGCTCTACTCTATAAATTTAGATGCAAGAACATACACACACACACACACACACACACACACACACACACACACACACACACACACACACACCCCTTCTGTGTGTCAGCATATGGCAGAGATGAAAGGAGGTGGAGGGGACATAGGGGTTGGTGAACTTGAGAAAGCCCCTTTTCTGGGAGGTCTAAAATTCTCAACTCCAAGAAACCTGTAGCTCTTGAACCACCTGCACGTTGCCGGCTGTTGATGTAGTATCACAAGATGGACACACGATGGCGCCAGAAACCATTATTTGGAAGTCGGTTCGCTAGGGCTCCCGGCTTCCTCCGCACTGTGGTCCTCACCTACCAGAAAGAAAATGTCACTGAGATTCTAAGCTGCCTCCATGCATCTATCTATCAACTCATGAGAAGTCCCACAAATCTACAGAAGCATCCAGATTACCTAGGGGCCGGGAACTATGGCTCATATGGAAAGAGAGCTTGTCCAGCATGCAGGAAGTTCTGGGTTTTGTTACCAGCCGGGCATAAAAACAGGTGTGGTGGTGCATGCCTATACTTCTGGCACTTTGGAGGGAGAGAAGTTCAAAGCCATCCTCTACTACACAATGAGTTGGAGGCCAGCCTGGGCTACACGAGACCCTGTCTCCATAAAAGAAGGATCAGTTGTTCAATATGTAATGTTCAATATGTAATGTGAAGGTTCTAGCAATCACATTGCAGAAAAATGAGGACAAACACAGAGTTAATTGCATAATGCATTGTATTTAACTCTGAATATTTAGTATGATTCTATTAGTACATAATCACATAAAAATGTTGATATACTCTAGATCTGTGTGTGTGTGTGTGTGTGTGTGTGTGTGTGTGTGTGTGTGTGTGTGTATGCTAGAGGACAACCTCAACTATTGCCCCTCAAGCACTGTCCTCTGTTTTTCTTCAGTTTCTCATTGGCCTGGTGCCTGCCTGTGGGCCAGGCTGGCTGGCCATTGACCCCAGAGATCCTCCTGTCCCGGTCTGCCCAGCGATGGGGTCGTGAACACACGCCACCATGCGTGGCTTTTTAGCACATGGGTTCTGGGGATTGAACTCAGGTCCTTGTGCTTGCAAGGCAAGCACTGTACCAACTGCGCTGTCTCCCCAGCCCCCAACTTGTTGATGTCTGTGGACCTTTGACCCAGTGTGCTCTAAAGATCCCCAGCCTACCTCGGGCTGTTGTGATAATATGCTATTACATGGAGGAACGCTTTTGGCTTCCAGGCCCCACCCCAATGCCGAGGAGCCTCCACTGTGGAAATGCCTGAATTCAAGAAGAAATCATTTTCGCAGAAGGCTGGTATTGCCCTGAGGGCTGACAGTGGGGTTGGGGGTGGGGGGCATGGGTAGCCACATTGGAACAGAAGCTTCCAGAACAGCTTCTTCAGAAAAATTATTTTTCTTTTCCCCGCTTTTATTGAAAATAGATTTTCCCCCCTCGTGTAGCATATTCTGACCCCAGCTTCCCCTCTCTCTACTCCCAGCGCCCCCTTCACCCTTTCCACTCTGATCCACTTCCTCTCTGTCTCTCATTAGCAAGCAGGCTTCTGTGGGATAATAATTAATGCAATATATTATAATACAATATGGTAAAGCAGAAACTAACGATTTGGAATTGGACAAAACAGACAACCAGAAGAAAAAGAGGCCAAGAGAAGGCACAAAAAACAGAGAACTACTCATTCTCACACTCAGGAATCCCACAAAAACCACCGAGCTGGAAGCCATAATATATATGGAAAGGACCTGGAGGGTAAAAAGAGAGAAGAAACAATATATAAATAAAATAAAAATAATACCCTGGCAGACATTATGGGAGAAGGAACCTCCAAAGGTGTCGTTGAGTGTGTTTTCTGTTGGCCGTCTACTGCTGGGCGTGCAGACCCCCTCGGGAGTGGTCTGTTTCCCGGGCGAGACTCCGGTGGAGGAAACTTGATTTTCCTTCTCACGTGGTTATCAATTAGAGATAGCTTCTGGGTTAGGGAAGAGAGTGTTTTTCCAACAATTCTCCTGTAGTGTTAAACAAAGAGATCCAGTGCTCATCACCAACAGATAGGCAAGCACAGGCACACAGAAACCACACAGACCTGGGGAGGGGTCACAGGGGTCTTTGGTCTGGGAAGCATTGGTAAAGGCAGCATCCAAAAGCACCCAGACCACCTAGGGGCCTGAACACCTCCACAGCCCCTTCATCTGCTGTGTCTGCCTGTCCTTGTGCATCTCACCTCTCTGCCTGTGGCCTGTGGCTTAGCACCCAGTCCCTCTCCAAATCCTCATCTCCTTCATTCCCCTTCCAGGAACCAAAATGCCATTAAAAAAAATATCTCTCAGGGTCAGAGATGTAGCTCAGTCAGTAGAACGTTTGTCCAACACTCATGTAGTCCTGGGTTCCATCCCTGCCTATAAGTCCAAGTCCTGAGGTAGAGGAAGGAGGACCAGAAATTCAGGGACATCCTCAGCCATACAGAGTTTGGGGTCAGCCTGAACTACAGGAGGCCCTGTCTCAAAACAAAATGGAGATAGCTCAGCCGTTAAGAGTTCATACTGTTCTTCTGGAGAACCGAAATGCCGCTGCCATTACCCAAATCAGGTGGCTCATCACAAACTGTAACTTTATCTCCAGGGGATCTGATGTACCATTCTGTATTCATAGGCACCCACATGCACAAGGCAGACATTCACACACACACACACACACACACACACACACACAGACAGACAGACATACACGCAGGCACGTGTGAAAATAAAATAAAACTAAAAGAAAAAGCATTTGAAAGCAAAGTTGTCATGTTAATTACCTTTTCACCCTTTCTTCCAGATGTCCAAGGACCACAGACTCCTTTCATAAAAGGCAATTGCTCTGTGCAGCCTCAACCAGGAGAATAAGCAGGGGATATGAAAGGGGCATCATGATTGCCAGCCTGATGGTCCTGGATGTGTATAATCTCTATGGAAACTGCCTCCACCCCTGTAACACTGGGAGTAAGAATATGTTTTGAAAGATTTATTTTGTTTTTGATTGTGTGTATCGATGTGCCTAGACGTGTGTCTGTGCATTTGCGGGGGCAAACTCCCACTCAGTCTACAAGAGGCTGTTGGATGCCCTGGAGCTAAAGTTACAGGTGCCCAACATATGTGTGGAGACACTAATCCTGGTCACCTGGTAGAAGAGCACATGCTCTTAACCTCAGAGCTGTTTCTCCAGTCCCAGGAATGTTTTTAAGTTGTAAGATTTGTGTGGGTTTCCCCTCCTTATCTGAAGAAGCAGGATCCTAGCAGAAGGATGCTGGCCCGGAAGCCAGCTCCTGCCCTTCACTAACTGGCTGTGGGAGTTGTCCTGTCCTGCAGCTCTGTGTGCAAGGCTTTGCAAAGCAGAAAGCAGACAGGAAGACCCTTAAGCCTGGATTCCTCCTCAGAAACAGAAAACGAAAAGTGGTATCCTGAACTAGGCATGACTCACCTCACATGCTGGCTGCCCTGAGTTCCACCCCCAACACCACATAAACCAAGTGGAGTGGCACGGGTCTATCATCCCCGTGTTTGGGACGTGAAGACCAGAGAATCAGATGTTCAAAACCATCCTCAGCTACACAGTGACTTGAAGGCCAGCCTGGGTTACATGAGACCCTGTGTCAAAAACCCAAAAGTGTTACTTTGAAAGAGAAGGTATTTCAAGTTAAAACAAGCTGGTGGCTGGTTTAAACTGGAAAATTTTGCATTCAAAACTCAGTTCACTCTTTTGGAATAAAACCTATATACTCGTTTTGAAAAGGAAGAGTGTCCCCACAGGGCAGGAAAGGCTGAATCATAAAGATAAAAAGAGGGAGCTGTGAGCGGAGGAGATTTGAATTTATCAGTGTTCCCCAAGTCGAAAGTGAAATCAGAGCAAGCTCAAGGGTGAGGATCCCCATTAAAGTCTGGTGGTGACTCTGTAAGGCCTCAAAGGCCCAGAGATTTCTGGGTGGAAATTCCCCACAGCCTCTGTA
This sequence comes from Peromyscus californicus insignis, assembly GCF_007827085.1. Classification (NCBI taxonomy): domain Eukaryota; kingdom Metazoa; phylum Chordata; class Mammalia; order Rodentia; family Cricetidae; genus Peromyscus; species Peromyscus californicus. The sequence goes on from NW_026294436.1 coordinate 7,849,570, forward strand.
GTGAGTCACGGCAATTAGCTGCCCTCAAAGCTCTGCTGGTTTTGGCAGGCACTGGGGACCCAAATCATGGGTCCCGTACGGGCAAGGAGGCTTCTAGAGAGAAGATAGGAGAGGGAGAGATGGGCAGTGGAGGGAAGTCACCTTAAAAAGAAGCTGCTAGTCCCGAGGCCAGATGTTTCATCAAACTAGAGAAATTCGAGGGGCAATTTAGAGGGCTTTTCCGATGGGAAAAAAAAAATCCCAAGAAGGGACTAGAGAGATGGCTCAGCAGTTAAGACCACTCACTGGCTGCTCTTCCAGAGGACCAGGTTCAATTCCCAGCCCCCACAATTGTCTCTAGCTCCAGTTCTGGGGATCCAATGCCCTCTTCTGACCTCCAGGAGTGCATGTGATGCCCAGACATAAATACAGGCCAAGCACTCATGCATACAAAATAAAATAAAAAAGAAAAAAGAAATCAGAGAAGCTAGGTGTGGTGGGTGGTACAAGGCTTAAACCCCAGCACTCAGGAGGCAGAGAAAGACAGAAGGGGTGTAAGGTCAAGGCTACACAGCCAGCTTCCGGGCAGTTGGAGCTATGTGGTAAGCAAGGAAAGAAAAATGAAAGGACAGACGGGTTTGTAGGCCATCTATTAGTATTTAAATGTTAAAGGTGGGTGGGGAGTGTAGCTCGGTTCGTGGTGGGCTTGCCTTGCGTGCACGCAAGAAGCTCAGGGTTCCATTCTCAACAGAGCACAAACCAGATGTGACGGTGCACGCCCACCCGTGCTTAAGAGGTAGAGGGAACAGGGTCAAAGCTCAGGATCGTCCTTGGCTACAAAGAGATCGGGATGCCAAGCTGGGCTGCATGAGCCAGTGACTCAAAAAGAAAGCAGAGAATGGTGGTGCGCACCTTGCACACCTTGCACACCTTCAGTCCCAGCTCTTGGGAGGCTGAGGCAGGCCCATCTAGATGAGTTGGAGACCAGCCTGCTCAGTATAGCAAGTTCCAGGTCAGCCAGGGCTATACAGTGGGAGGGGGTATAAAAAGGAGGGGGGGGGAGGGAAGAGGAGGAAGGGAGAGAGGGAGGAAGGAAAAGAAAAAAGAAAGAGAGGGGGGGAGGAGGGAGGAGGTGAAGAGAAGAAAGGAAGAGGAAGAGATACTTTCCATAAAATGGGTTCCCCAGTTCCAGTTCCTCCCCGACACCGTGAGAACAGAGACACTGAGTTTGTCTGATCTGGTGTGAATGTGACTGAGGCCACAAAAACGCACTCTGAAGAAAGCAAGTCAGGGGTCAGAGGCAGCCACCCTCTGAGCATCCCAGGGTGCCTTGTCCAAGCTCCTCCAGCAGACTCCAAGACCAAGCCACCCGCTCCCCGCAGCCCTGCTCTCACACCTCTAGAAACAGAGTGCTCTCAAAGTCTTCCTCCACTCAGGACTGACGTTGCAGGGCTCTCAGCCAGAGCCCTTCCATCAGACCCTTGTAACTGGGGTAGGCGAACACACAAGAAAAGAAGCAGCAAGCCAAGGGCCCAAGGCTTGTGCAAGCCCACATCCCACGCCTTTTCACTCACCAGCAACTTGAGGTGGCCTTCTTAGAGGAAAGATCAAAAAGCAGGATAGCCCCAAGCCCGAAAATACACAAGAACCCAGGATCCCAAACAACACGTCAGAGCTGCAAGGTGTTGGAGGCAGGTAGTATCTGAACCTTGAACCACTGGAGCTGGGGGATTGGAAACAGTCAAGGCATCCTGCTCACCTGGTCTTTGCTCCCTAGAACTCTGCTGTTCAATCCACAACACCATCCTATGATGCAGATGTTCTTTTTCCCCCCTAATTGTAGCATTCACACATGCATGTGTGTGTGTGTGTGTGTGCGTGTGTGTGTGTGTGTGTGTGTGTGTGTGTGTGTGTGTAGGCATGTACCTATGAATCTAAGTGAATACAAAGACTAGAAGGGGGTGTCAAATGCCCTGGAGCTACAGTTACAGGCAGTGGTGAGCCCCTGGATGTGGGTACTGAGAAGAGAACCCAGGTCTTTGGAGCAGTAAGCGTGGAAGCACTCATAACCACCATGCTGTCTCCAGCCCCAACTAGTTCTGTTTTATAGGCAGCTTGGCTCCAGGGTCAGAGGCTGCAGTTATTTGGTGAAGGAAGCCGGTATCCAACCAGTGCTGCCTTCCAGGCAGTTTTGGGGTGGGGGTATCCATATGGCTAATTCAGCACCTATGTATGCTGAGCCTAAGAAGAAGTGAGGTTCTTAGCCTAAGAAGAAGTGAGGTTCCCCAAACTCCTCCTAATACTTTGGGCTCGGCATGGGGCTATCTGTGAATGTGCTTCTTAGAACATAATTACCACCATCAAGATTATTGTTCGAATTAGGCATTTACATGACACTTAATATTTCCAAAGCATTATACTCCCGTTTAATTAGTTTTTCCTTGCGACATTCCTGTCGCGTCCACACTTGATAGCTTGGGAGACTGACAGACTGAAGAGATAAACAGCATAAGCCTGATGGAGAGGGGTCACACCCTATACAATCTCTTAGCTTCTAGTCTCTCTGGTGATCCAGCCAAGATAAGTCACACACCCCCATCTGCAAATCCTTCACACCAACCTCCAGCTGCCTGGGGTCAAGGCAGCTCCAGGAGAGGAGGAGAGGCATGGAGTCTCTTCCCTGGCAGATTTTTGGCAAAAGGTCCAAATACCACTCAGAAAAAGTCCAAGTTCACACTGCAGACACCCTCAGTGTCTTTCCAAACCTCTCTATTAAAGTGCCCTATAAAATCCAGGGCTGTGATTCCCAAACCAAAGAGTCTCCCAGAGGGAGCTTTTAGCGTCTCCCAAGCCTAATGGGGCTGTTAAATGACAGAGCAGAGCAGGTCAGCCAGCGCAGGGCTCCTGAGACTGAGACTTCTTTGCCTTGAATCCCAGCAGGATGCTCAGAAGCCCTGGGTCCCTCTCCTCCCTCCATCTTCTCTGGTTAAAGGAGAAATTTCATGGAAAAATGGATGCTAATCTTTAGGAGCCACCACCCTAGGAATACAGCAGCCCTTTCTCTCTGCTCTCTACTGCAGCAAGCCCCCTGCCTCATCTCTCTGCCCAGAAAGTCCTTAACCTCGTCCTGTGTACTAGAATCAAAAGAAGCTCCATGTACACTAGGTCTGGGTTGATGCAGGTTCTGGGAAAAACAGGTGGGGTGCCCTGAATAGGTAGGTAACCAGGGTCTGCTGGTAAAGCTGTTCCTTGGTCTTCTCCTTCAGCCTGAAGATCCTTTCTTCCATACCCCACACCCACCCACAACTCCAGGCATCGGGTATGGACAAAATGCCGATGGACATGTAGACAACTGCAGGGACAGGATTGTCCAGCAGGACTGGTAAACCCCAGATTCTGTTGTTGCTCAGAAAGCAATCTGGAAAAGTCTTGAGTCCTGGTTACAATCCTTCAGTAGGGAAACCAACTGTGAACTGAGGGGTCTGCTCAGAGGGAGTGTTTCTGGCCAGACACCTGCCACTCTAAGACCCGTGCTCAGCCCCTGGGGCCTCTGATCTTGGAAGCTAGTAGCAAGAAAAGAAGCAGATAGCATTATTAATGGGGAGGGGGATTACGACCTCCTCTTCCACTGGGCCACTCTGTATGACAACTGGGAGGGAAGATCCGCTTGTGTACCTGTTCAATCCTGTGCCCAGGGCTCACAGTGATCACTGAACCCTGGGAAAAGAGGTAGGACTGATGGACTTAGGTGAGTCCAGGAGCATAAGACCCACCACTAGAATGGGTCTGCAGGACCGCTGGTCCCCATCTGGGCTCTTCATTTTTTCTTTTTTCTCTTTCTTTTCTTTTCTTTCTTTCTTTCCTTATTTTTTTCTTTCTTCCTTCCTTCCTTCCTTCCTTTCTTCCTTCCTTCCTTCCTTCCTTCCTTCCTTTCTTTCTTTTTTTGAGGTGGGGTTGGTTTTTTGAGACAGGGTTTCTTTGTGTAGCCCTGGCTGTCTTGGAATTCACTCTATAGACCTGGCTGGCCTCAAACTCCTCAGAGATCCGCCTGCCTCTGATGGGATTAAAGGAGAACACCACCACCACCAGGCGGTTCTTCATTTCTTACAGGCATGCCCTTGGGGCCGGTTATATTTCTCATCCAGTTTCTACCTCTGTAGACAATGGGTCCTCTACTGTTCTGAACTGTACAAGAACAAGCCCAGACACATGCTGGTTAGTCTTCCAAAAGGAGTGATAGTCAAACCCACCCCGCCCCCATCCCTCTCCTGTCTCTAGTTCTCTACATTCTTTCTATTTTTCCACCTCTCTTCCAAGCACGGGCATAGAAAACCCTCCTGTTGCCCACTGGGGAAGGTAGGGCATGAGATGCATTTCCTGGGCTCTGGATGGTCCTGGCCTCAGGCATCCCTCTTCTGTCTGCTTCTATCTGGGTTCCAAGGGCCACCAAGAGTGAGTGCGGGCTGCTCTCAGGTCTCAGGAAGGCCCCTCTCAGCCACCGCTGACCCCAAGGTGCTAAGGCAGGAAGGCCTTAGATCTAAAGTGTGGTTTAAAGTCTCACAAGTGGAATGTTGAGGACAGGGACAGCTAAACACACAGATGCAGTCTAAGGCCTCTGTTCTCTTGGGTCTCAGCGGGAGTTCAGGTGGCGGCTGGAGAGGGCAAATTACTAGAAGTCTGGACCCTGCCCCTTTTCTAAATAAGAACCCAGGCTATCACACACCCCAACCCCTGTGGGAGTGGGCCTTCTGAACTCTGGAATTCACTGCTTTTGGAGGGGTGGAGAATGGAGCGTAGGTGGCCTCAGAAGGGACTCTCACAGGTTGGAGAAATTCGACTGGGGTCCTCTACATCAACGACAAAAGGTCCCAGGTCCCAAAGGCTGTCTCTCTGAAGATTTGTGAGCTTTATAGGATTTTGCTTGAGCAGGTGGGCCATCCCAGCCACCTTGAGCTTCAAACCCAGATCTGACCTTTAAAACCAGAGCCCCTAGGTCAGCACACAGAGATTCAGACGGTCAGGTCCCGTGCAGAGCTCCCAGGGAGGGGCACCAGCGACTTCAGCTCCTAAGGCCGGAGTCCAGCGTCCCTGCGAGCTGGCTCCACCCTCAAACTCCTCCGAGGTCAAAGCTGCTAGAACTTGAGCCCCTAGTAACGCAGATACTGCCCTCTTCGCCGCACCGGTTTCTAGGCTTCGATAATTAGGAAAGCTGAGAGAAGTTTGAGCTGTCCTACATGGCTCTCCACGCAAGCTTGCTTTTTTCTCCTGTCCCCGGTCGGTCTACCAGCTACCTCCGGACCTCAGAAACAGGGTACCCTCCTCGTGGGGACTTTCTAGGTCCTTGCTCTCTGCCAGCCTTGGCCCTTCTGACTGCTGCCTAAGCCGGAGTCTTCTCATCTAAGCTATGCACCCACGCATCCATTGGGTCTCCACGACAGAAATTCTGCCCGCAGTGCGCAGAGTGCAAAGTGAACGAAGTTTAGTCTGGCTGAAGATAATTAAGTAGGGGCTGGACAGATGGTTGAGCAGTTTGAGAGCAGAGCGCGTTTGAGAGGAATTGTTCTTGGCAGTGGACCTGAGTTTGGTTCCTAGCACCCAAGTCCGGCTACAGCCTCTGGCTTCAGCTCCAGGAGGTCTGATGCCCTCTTCTGGCCTCAGCAGGCACAAGTACACACATATACATGAATAAAAAATAAAGTAATTAAGTGTTCACGGGCCAGCAAACATTCTAACCCCGCTCAGAAGAAATCTTGGGAGAGCTGAGAAAGGGTTAACTGGTACACTAGAAACTCTACACTAAATAAGCACATAAATTAGGTTGTAGATAGGATGTGGTTAGTGGAAAAATAGAAAAATCAGGCACAGGTTGTCTACAGTAGTACTGTGTGAGGTCAGTGTTTGATTGAAAGTCAGGGTTGGGAGCAGATCAATCCAGTTCAGTTCTCTGCGTTTGAGAATAAGGAAATCAAGACTCAGAGACAATTGGCATCTCATCCAAGGTCACACAGCACAGCACTGGCTGACTGGGCATGGGAACCTAGTCCATACCATTGTCTTTTAAGAATTGTATTTTAGGGCTCTTTTCTCTCTAATTTTGCCTCTACTGAGAAGAGAGGATCCCAAAGAAATCGTTTTCCAGGGGATTTTGATCTCTCTCCTTTCGGATATCAATTGTTACCCAAAAAGCCAAAAGCCACCCACCCGATCAAAACCCAAACCCTGGCTCACAGCCGCACCCCTGCAGTTCTCCAAACGTGTCGACAGGTGGCACTTTCCTCACAGGCAAAGCGGCCGGGGAATCCTCTGGGCCACCCCTCAGCCTAAGTGATGCTCTTCCAAAAGAAAAGGGGAAGCGACTCAGATGTTCCGACTGAGTGTGGAACTGTTGGAAAGCCTAGACTCCAGAAGCCAGGTTCCACCTTAAAAGAGGCCAGCGGGTATCCTGCGGGGAGGGTAGGCTCAGTGGTCCATGGGGGTCACCCCTTAGAGGTGTCAGCATCTCTCAGCTAGCAGACACCCAATGTCTCACAGGGCAGGTCGGGAGCTGCCTTCTCGGCTCCAGCCCCAGCACCCACCGACCTCCTAAGGTTGCCTTACGTAGGAAAGGGAAGAGTAGAGGGGAAGCGGGGCGCCTTTTCAATTGTGGCTGCCATTGTCCTAGAGACAGGTCGCTTAATCTGTTCATTCATTATTGTCTTCGCCTTTAATATTTGGCTTGGCTGCTTTGATGGCTGGAAGATCACACTCTTGACTTTGCATAACAATTTTGGGGCTTGGGGCGGGTGCCTTCGGTGCAAGGGGGGAGAGATACGCTAGGAACTGGGGCCAGTTTTTTCAGCCCTCAACCTCCTCCCCACCGCCTCCCACTCCCCTCGCTCCATCCCCGACCTCCATCTCCCCTTCTTCACATCCTCCAACACCCCCTCCCCCACTAGCTACCATTCAAGCCTAAAAAGTACTAATTAATGATGCTGCAAAGAAAGAGACAATCTTCGGTGGTTGGAGAACGGGACCATTCCTTCCCCTCCCCACACCTTCACCAAGACAGGCCTCCCTTCCACTTGCCACACATCGGAGGAAATGATAAACTTTGGGGGATGAACGGAGCTCAGTGTACTTACAGGAGACCACCGCTCCCTGCACTCTCCTGGGACTTAGACCCGAAGACCGTCCACGGCTCCCCTGGCTGCTAACCAGGAGAGCCCTGAGGCAGGCGGCCTTCTCGGTGGAGGTGACCTAAGTTCTCCCCTCTCTGAGTCTGTGGGCAAGGCCTTTGGCTTAGCCGGGTCCGGAAGGTCTCTTCTGCTCTTGACCTTGGAACATGTTGCCCAGCCCTCCCCACAATAAAGGCCACAGTTGTTGAGGTGAGTCTGAGTTAAAAACCAAAAAGCCAATGGCTGTTTAAATCTTGGTTTTAGCATCCTCTTTGCACCTTTCAAAGACAGTCATGGGAGAAGGAAAGAAAGAATTAGGCCTCTAGCAGCTAGTTTGGGTCCTTGCGACTTCACAGGCTTCCAGGGCTCTCGGTTACAGAGACCCGCTACCCCCTCCCCAAAACGCACACAACCGCGCAGAAGCGACAAGCGTAGACACACGAACCCAACCTCAGGCCCATGTAAACACCAACCGATGGGCACCGCCCACAAGCGTAAACCAAGCACCCCAAGGTACACACTCTCACACACGTGCACTCAAACCAAGTCTTTTACTCTGAGGGTTACATACAAACACCCCCACCCCCACCTCTACTGGAGCAGGCCCAGGAAGGCTACGACCCGTGAAGTGACTCCTTTGACTGAAGTATGATCCCGGTTAGGAAGGAGATGGGACGGGGTGGAGGAAACTCAGGAGACCTGGCCATTCTTCTGGTCGTACCCTTTAGTTTCTGAGGCTTTCCTTTCCGGCGTCTTCACCTCCCAAACAAAACTTTTTCAAGTTTCCCAGTCAGTGACCCCTGCAGCACCGGTCTCGAATGGACATCTGAGTTTATCCAGCACCTTGCCTGGGAAGAGGGTCCCCACACTGCAGCTCCGGAGGGCTTAAGGGAGGAGCCGCTGTGATTTCACCGAGGGCCTGTCGGGAGGGAGACGGGAAGGCGCTGGCCTGAAGCCCGGCGTTGGGAACGGGTTCTCGGATTTCTTCCTCCTCTCGGGTCGGTGGGAGAAGAGCCAGACAGCCTCGTCCCTGAGTGTCGAGAGAAGGAGAAGGAAAAAAGACCCTTCGGCAAGCAAAAATAGCGCAGGTTTTGGATTCTCAGTCTCTCTCTCTCTCTCTCTCTCTCTCTCTCTCTCTCTCTCTCTCTCTCTCTCTCTCTCTCTCTCTCTCTCTCTCTCTCCCTCCCCCCCCCCCCCCCCCCGTTGATTTTTGTTTATTTTTTATCTCGGACTTTGGAGAAGGGTCCAGACCTCCTCGGGAGCACGAACCCACGACAGCAAACCCGGAAGCTTCTCTGCCCCTCCTCGCTCACTCCCACCCTTCACCCTCCTCGGGTTTGCAAACACTCGAAGCCAGTAGGTGTGGACCCCGAACCGAGCCGGATCCAGGTGGAGCAGCCACTCAGACAGGTGGGGACTGGCGTAGGTGAGGGGGCCCGTCGGGCCTGGGGGGTACTAGTGCTCCCAAACTTTCTAAGGAGGGAGGAAACTAAAGAGGCGGGGAGCAAAATTAAAATAAAAGATGGAATGTCTAGGTGAATTAACTCGAAATACTTTTTTTCCCCCCGGAGAAAGAGAGAGTAGTTGGATCCAAATTGGAGTTTGGGTAGGGTTCCGTGTACGAAGACAAACGGGATATTTGATTAAAGAGAATATATATATATATTGGAGAAGTGTGTGGAGTCTCCTTGATTTCAGGTGTTACAGGGTTTTTAATCCTTGGGACCAGGGCCAGTCTGACTGTAAATAGTTCAGCTCCAGAACCGTTTGGGAGGGGGTGGGGTTGAAGACTCTGCTTGCAGTTGTGGGTGCCTAGGAGCTCTGCATCTCGGCTAGTGGCTCTCGGAAAGCACAGCCTGGAACTCGGGAGGGAACCTGCTAGCTTCAGCGGCTGGCTTCAGCGTTCCCAGGGACCGAGAAAGCGGGACCGGGGAACTCAGGGCCCCAGAAGGCCCTTTGGTATGAACGTAAGGAAATCGCAACAACCCCCAACCCCCATTTCTCACAGCTACGGGAACGGTGTGTGTGTGTGTGTGTGTGTGTGTGTGTGTGTGTGTGTGTGTGTGTGTGTGTGTGTTAGAGAGAGAAAGAATGTTTCCAGAATAAAAGGTCTCCACGTTTGGGGAGGGAGGAAATACATCCAAATACTGGAGTGTTCTAAGGTGACAACCCAACCCGCGAGCTTTTTCTGGGGCTTTCTAGGAAAACAGATTGTGGGGTGGGGATTCATGCACAGAGGTGGTAAAAGAAAAAGGGAAATTATTATCTCAAAGCCCTTCCCACACCCAGGACTTTCCCGAGGCTTACAAACAAAAACTGCCATCCTCAATTCGTGGGTCAACTAAGCAATGTATTTTTCTGAGGTTCGGCACCAAAGCCTGCACCCAGCTCGCTGACTTCCCCCACCCCTTTGATGGCCTCTCCCTGTACCACTTCCTGCTTCTAACAAAATTCCTGAAGATCTTTAACCAATACCCAAGGAATCCCCCTCCAGCACCCACCCACCCCCATATTGTTATACCCTCCAAATGAAGACCCAGCCCCGAGCGCTAATTGAATTAGTCTATTGAAAAGACTGTCAGGTACAATCACTCGGCTAGAGGCCTCACATTTCCCAAGGTCTATAGGCTTTGGGGACCTGCAATGTATAGTCTGACCTTCTGGCTCATGATAATGCCCGCACTTGTAGCAGAAATCTCCTCGTATTCACTCTCAACAAAACCGCTGGTCACCCAGTCCCCGTAGGAAGGCTGCACGCTATTGTGCTGGGACAACTCATTCATGTCCCGCACCGCGAGGCCCCACCGCCATCTGATCCACACTGGAAATGGGATTACCACCCTGTGCAGGCAACACCACCTACTGCAGGCCACTGAGCTCACTTCTGAGTGAAGAGGGGTGGCTTTCGGATCTCCACTCCCACCCACTCACTTTTAAGGTGGGAACTGGAGGGAACCCTCAGATTGTCTCTGCTCTCACAAAATCCAAGAAGTCTTCAGAAACCCCTCAATGGCAGGAGGTCTATCCCCTTCTGAAATGTCACACACAGTGAACGCTCAGCAAACACACTTCTTAGTGGGCATCAGTGGGGCTGACTTGGGTCCAAGGCATTTGAGGGTCTCCTGTCTCCTGCACGGTTATACACCAACACATAAGCAATGCTTTTGCAGACTGGGTTTCCCCATGAGTGGCTCTCACCTGCATGGGGGAACAGAGGCAAATACAAGGAGTTAACTGTTTGGTTGTTGTTTACTAGATTTGAAATAAACTTTCTTAGTTTCTCCCCTTAGAAAACTCATGTCTTCTCTTTGTCTGATCTCCTATTTCCCGGCAGCCCCCACCCCCCCCCCCCTCCTCAGGCCCATATGCAACTCTTCCCTCTAGCCAGATGTCTTTTGCATGGAAGTCAGAGTTGAGCCTCAAGGAATGGAGGATGCTTAGGGATCGGAGATGGTTGGAGGGCTTGGGGGTCTCTTTATTCCGTGTATCATGGTTCCCAGCCCAGGAAGCTACTTTTGGAGGGTTAGCAACACTCCCATACATTTTGGCCTTTGAAACTAAACAAAATCTTTTTCTTTGTCGTGTTTTTCCCCCCTCCTCCGAGTTCACTTAGGCTGGGTATGAAAAGGTGTCAATGGGGACAGTCAATCTTTTGAGGCGATAAAGCCCAGTCCATAGCCCATTTGCACAAGTAACTACCCAGCTTGAAACTGTAAGGCAATGGAAGAACATGCTGATCTGCACTAGTTCCTATACTTGGGACCCTGGAGCTGATGGCTTTTGGAGAAAGGGACTGCATTCCATTCCGGTTCGATACCCACACTTGCTTCCGACTGCCTTACCTGTCTGCCTTCCTGGCCTGGGCATCTATCGAGTGGCAAGACGTCCCTTAACTACCCAAAGCAGAAGAGAGTATCTTGAAAAAACGCGAGGACTCCAATGCAGTCACACTGGCATGCATCTCTGCACACAGACATCAAGCCCCTTTACCCAGATACTTGAACACACCACTCACCCTGCCCCTGCTGTAGTTCCTCACCCACATGCCAGCCCTGGGCTCGGAGTTCTCTGGACCCCCTCACACAAGTGTCTCAGCCAATATTTGCTCACTCAGCCTGCACACACCTCACGCCAAGGACGTCAGCACAGGCACATATAGTTCCCAACAGTAGGTTCAGTTTTAGGAGGGAGAGGAGGGCGTGGAGCCTGGGTGGGGGTCGTGGAGCTCGGGGCGACAAGTCTAAAGGAGCATCCGTCCGGGGCTGGATCTGGGGGGTGGAGTGGGGGGACAAGCCAGTGCGCTGCAGAGGAGCTTCGCCTAATCCAGCCGGAGCTCGTGGGCCGCGGGTGCATTTATCATCCCATTACTGTAACAAATCCGAGCTCTACTACATGAAAGGTAAAATGAATTACCGACGTTAAGCCGTCAATAAAGTCATTTCTGTAAATGGTGTCTCCAAAGGGCCGCCGCATTATTCAGCTGGCTTTATCAGCTGGCTGGAAATTACGTACAGGACCGGGCCGCGCGGCGCGCGGGGCCGCTCACTTTGATTAAACGTCTTGCCAGCGCTATGTGACAGAGCTTTTGACCAGGGTTTTATTCACAGGCCTGTGATGAACGCCAAGCTGATCAGGCGGAATGAAGAGTAATTAAAACCTATAAATTATCTTCCGCAGCCCTTCTCACGGCGTCTCCTGCAGGCGAGATAAGGCGTCGAGACCCTATTTACGGCGCTGAAAGGGACCGCGGCGCACAAAAGCTACGCGGCTAAATAGGATATTGATAGTGTCCTAATTAGAATTTAATTAAGTACCCACGGTCGCTTGCGGGATAAAGATTTCAATTTTGCGAACTTAAATATAAATAAAAATCCCACCTCTATTTCGGGGGGAAGGAGCGAGGGCAACTGGAGATTTCGGGGAGCCCTTGGGTTAGAAACAGAAGGGAACCCACGAGACGGTACAGTGGATCTGGAGTGGCTTCAGAAAGTTCGGGAGACTGAGGTGGCCCCAGAGACGCACTCTGGAGAGGTTCTCGCCATCAGGCCTCAGCACAGTACGTTTTGGAAACTCAGTCCGGGAAATCGGGAGATCCTCGGCTGAGCCGAGATGCAGCTTGGAATACGAATTCCCGGCTTCTTTCTGTCTCCGGGACAAACTTCGCCTCACTGCCCGGTTGGACTTGTGGGTTTGGTTGTATATTCTTCCCAACCTAGCCTCTGTGGCATTATTTTTTTAAACTGGGGGTATAGAGTTTAACTCTTTTGTCCCAAAGAGATAGACAGAAACTAGACCATTTGGGGATGGCGATCAGGGAAGGCCTCCTTTACAGGGGCTCAAATCGGCTTTCTTGAACCGAAGGCTTCAGCAGTCTATTCGTCTGCCGACCCTCCAAAACAGCTCCCAGGCAGATCACTCCCTGAGCCGAGCACCACCCTTCACTCCCTAGCCTTGGTTATGGAAAACTTTTGAAGCACTTTCGCTAGGAAAAAGAGGAAATGCCCAGAATATAGGACCGTGGGAGCTACTGGAGGCGTGAATATTCGGGGCTCCGTCCCAAGTCCAGTTCTGTGAATTCAGCTATCCTAGAATTGGGGTAACCCGTTGTCCATGGTCTTCAGTCTGCCAAGGCAAACATTTGAAGTGGTTTTGTTGGTTTGATTTTTTTTTTTTTTTTAACCTAGCAGGGAAAATCTAACACAGAGATTTCCCTGAACTTGAAACTCAAACCCAGGCCTTGCAAGGCGGCACAACACGTCGCCGGGCTCAGGGGCTCTCAGGAGACAATTCTACCGGGCTATGACAACCTGAATTCCCCGCAGCCCAGGAAGGATCGGGCGGCAGGCGCTGGGGCTCTTCCGTGGCCTCTGGGCATGGCTCCACGGCGTCCAGGCAGCTCGTGGGTGTTGATGATCCAGAGAAGGGCATGGCTGCGGATCTCTCCGCAACAGCGTGGCTAGGCAGGGACACAAACCAGCAGGGCCAGCAAGGTGTAGCAGGCCGCTTAGGTTTGCAATTAGTGGAAAACAAACTGTCTCTCTGAAAGTAGCCAACACTAAGTTTTTTGTTTCATGCCCGATATCTTGGTTTCATTCCTTCACACACACACACACACACACACACACACACACACACACACACACACACACACACAGAGAGAGAGAGAGAGAGAGAGAGAGAGAGAGAGAGAGAGAGAGAGAGAGAGAGAGAGAGAGAATGAGAATGAGCTAAATGTTTCGGGCGTGCGCTGGAGGGGGGGGGGTGCATAGTAACCCAAGTCCCTGCCGCCTGTCGCTGTCCCCAGCGCTCACGAACCCATAATCCTGTATTTCTCCAACAAGTTGTGGAGTTGCTTCTCTTATCTGCCTACTACATTCCAAATTCTAGTTCTCTCGGATATCTTCGTGCCCTCTTCAGTCCGGATCTGAAGGAGGGGGAGGGGTGTGGGCACAGATGGGGGCAGGGCGGGAGGACGTACCGGGCCCGAGCCTCTGCACCCCCTCTCCACCCACGGCCGCCGCCCCCGGATTATTTATCCGCAAAGTCCCGCGCGCAGCCATTGGACCGAGCCCTGAGTGTCAGCGCGAGCCGCGGCTCGCCATTGGTCCCGCACACGTGCGGCCCTGACTCACGTGCTTCCGGTTTGAAGGCAAAAAGTGTGCCTGGGTGATTTTTTTTTTTTTTTTTAAGCGAGAGAGTTTGTGCAAAGATCCGAGCTGTCAGAGATTTCAGGGGGGAAAAAAAGGAGCCCGGCACTGGCGGAGACGCACTCTCCCTGCAAAAAAGCAAAGGCGATTAAAGGCGCTGCCAGCCTCGCGCTCTGGGCACAGCTGAGCGTGAACCTGGGGAAGTCAAACCCCTCACTACTGCCTAGGAAGATGGGTAGACTTTAAAGACTATTTTTTCCCTTTAAGAAAAAAAAAATCTTGGAGCTTAAAAAAAATCCTTTTTCTTCTTTTTTTTTTCTTTTCTGCCCCCCTCGTTTTTTGGGCCGTGGTTTACTCCCCCATTAAGACCAATCACTGAAATCTGGTTGCTGAAAGAAAAAAAGAGAGAGAAAAGCAAAGAAAAGAAAAAAAATAGCCAAGTGTCTTCTCTGTATCTGGATGTCTACAAATTAGAGAGAGGGAAAGAGCGAGATCTGCTCCACCAGAGCGGGCGAGAGCCAGGCCAGACGCCCGGCTTTCTTTTTTGCCTCCTGCACCCGCCCTGTGCCTTCGCTGAGGCTTCGCCTTGACTCCTTCCTCCCCGCGCACCCCCACGGGCCCGCTGGCAAAGTGGGGTGGGGAGCGAGGTGCGGGGGGCGGGGGCCGGCGCGGCGGCGGCCAGGGCTGCCGGGCGGCCGAGCATGGAAGAACAGCAGCCGGAGCCTAAAAGTCAGCGCGACTCGGGCCTCGGCGCGGTGGCAGCGGCGGCGGCGGTGGTGGCGGCGGCGGCCCCGGGCGGCCTCAGCCTGAACCTTAGCCCGGGAGCCAGCGGCAGCAGCGGCAGCGATGGAGACAGCGTGCCGGTGTCCCCGCAGCCCGCGCCCCCGTCGCCGCCGGCGGCGCCCTGCCTGCCGCCCCTAGCCCATCACCCGCACCTCCCCCCGCACCCCCCGCCCCCGCCGCCGCCGCCGCCGCCGCCGCCACCGCCGCCGCCACCGCAGCATCTCGCGGCGCCTCCTCACCAGCCGCAGCCCGCGGCCCAGCTGCACCGCACCACCAACTTTTTCATCGATAACATCCTAAGGCCCGATTTCGGTTGCAAAAAGGAACAGCCCCTGCCGCAGCTCCTGGTGGCGGCGGCGGCAGCCGGAGGAGGCTCCGGAGGAGGAGGAGGAGGAGGAAGCCGCGTGGAGCGTGACCGAGGCCAGACTGGTGCAGGTAGAGACCCTGTCCACTCGCTGGGCACGCGAGCTTCGGGCGCTGCCTCGCTCTTGTGCGCCCCGGATGCGAACTGTGGCCCACCCGACGGCTCCCAGCCGGCCACCGCCGTCAGCGCGGGAGCATCCAAAGCCGGGAACCCGGCTGCTGCGGCGGCGGCGGCGGCAGCGGCGGCGGCGGCCGCGGCGGTAGCGGCCGCGGCGGCGGCAGCATCGAAGCCCTCGGACAGCAGCGGCGGCAGTGGAGGCGGCGCAGGGAGTCCCGGGGCGCAGGGCGCCAAGTTCCCGGAACACAACCCCGCCATCCTCCTCATGGGCTCCGCTAACGGGGGGCCGGTGGTCAAGACTGACTCGCAGCAACCTCTAGTTTGGCCCGCCTGGGTCTACTGCACACGCTACTCGGACCGTCCGTCCTCTGGTGAGTACCCCAGCCACAATGTGCCTCTCTTTCTCTGGCCGGGGGCCCTGCCCCAGGACTCCAGCCCCGCTTCCGGAGACAGTAAACCCAGCTTGTAAGGCTCTCACTTCACATCTGACTTCTCCTCTAGCCCCAGGTCCTAGTCACAGTCGAACGTGCGCTCGATTCTGCCATGCTGGCCTTTCCCACCTCTCGAGAAAGTTACAGCTTCTGGCAAGCACAGGAGGTTCCAGTTTCTGCCCTTTGGTTCTCCGAACTCTGAGCCCTGAGGTCTTTGTTTTATGTTTATTATCTTCAAGAGAGATACGTAATTACTCATTGATTTATTTTTTAGGGAAAGGTTGCTTTGAGCTGGCTGGCGGGAAGATAGGCCTAGTGACTTAAATCTGCAATCTACCACCTTAGTCCTGTCAGGGCCAGGTTTGGCATGGGAACTCGACCATAGAAATCATCTTTGCCGTGTGTTCGTAGCAAACACTATAGATATTATTCTGTGGAGAGTCCATTTACATAAAGACAGATACGGGGAGACAAAGAGGGAGAGAAAAGCTCCATCCCTTGCGCCCAGCCGGGGTATGGTGAGTCAACCCGCGTGGGTAGAATGCAGAGCCAGCCTGTAGCCAGAAAGGTGAGCAGTCACTGCTCGCTGGAGCTGGCAGGCCGTGGGAGAGGGAAACAAGCAGGCCAGAGTCAGGCTTGAAAGCTGGGATATGGGCAGGAAAATCAGCGTTTCCCCGGCAGGGCTCCCCTGACCCTTCGGCCTTGGCTTCTTCCTTTCACTCTCTCCTTCGCAAACCTGCCGGTCAGTGACTATCTACTAGTCTTAGGGCAATTCTCTGCTAGAAGCACATGAGAGGCTAAGACCTACCCAGGGACAGCTGGGGGACCCTGGAAGAGGAGGCTCAGGCCTGCGGCCCCTTGCACGGACCAGGAGTTCCCGTGAGGCCAGCGCCGGCCGCAAGGAGAGCAGCAGGGGCTTGGGTCCACGGTCAGCATTGAGCCCGCCAGGGGGCCGGGCAAAAGGTAGCCACAGGCGCCTCTCCGCTTGCTGGTCTCTTGCAACCGTGCTGCTTCGGGCCGGGTACGGATCGATGCGCGCTATCAGCCCCCGCCATCTCGAGCCCCGTTATTGACACGTCGGGCTCCCTGAACCTCCGAAAAGCTGCTTTGATTGACTCGCCTGATGGATAGAGTGATTGAGCTGTCAGGCTGAGTGGGTCGGGCCGGCCAGGAGGCTACGATTTTATTACAAGTGTCCGTGCCTCTGCACACACGCACACAACAACAACACTACAACATGCTCCGGACGCACCTCCCGCAGCGGAGTCTCCTGGAGGATGCGCACATTTCTTGGGCAATCTCTGCCTGCTCGGTTCATCTAAATCCCAGTCCCGCTCAGGAGCAGGCCTTGTCTTTGTTCGATGCTCCTTTCCTTTTTATAGACCAGAGAAGGCAGGAACCAGATATTTCTATTCGAAAGGCAGTTCCTGGAGATGAGTGACTATCGAGACGTGATTCCTACAGTCAGTTAGGCCTGGACTCCTCTTCACAAACAGCTAGTAACCCTAGGTGCCGGTCTGCTGCAGGATCCAGTAGCCCTCTTTATCCAGTGGTCATTAGGTTTGGAGACGCCAGCAAAGACCCTCCTTTTGGATAGTTTTAGGTAATAACAGGCTTGGCAGGGACTTCCCTTGAGTTCCTAGGCCTCCATGACTATCACTGAAGCCTGCAGTTCAATGCCAGCACCCCAACAAGAATGCCAAGAAGCAGGCTTCAACCTTCCAGGCAGCCTCGTTCTCTCTTCCTTGTTCTCCCTGCCTTTCCCAGGCTGGACCCCACAGCAGCCTTCCCCGTTAGCGTCTGAGAGACTTCATCTTGGAGAGTGTTCTTAACGGCCTTCCTACATGTCCATTTCGGAGTGATGGCACATGTCCCCACCGTGATTGTCTCTTGGTCCTTGTTTTGCTTATGGGTGGGGACGACAAGGCAAGGGTCATCCCAATCTCCCATTTATTTGTGTTACTTCAGGACTTTTGCACCCCGAAATTGGAGCACGCAGATGGAGAAGAGAGATAGCAGGGCCTTTCTCCTCTCCCCAGCCCTGTCTGCCCCTATGTAGAGGGGTCAGAAGGGTCCTGCTTTTCTTCTTGGCATCGACTAAGAAGCTAACTAGAATGTCCCAGGCAGGGCTTAAGCTCATAGACTAGACGCTGCAGCCCCATTAGGGAAAGGGCAGGCAGTGTCATGCTTTCTTCCAGAAGGAGCTTCCTTCAAGTCAATCAGAAAGGAAAGAAGGCAGAAAAAGCCTCCAGCTCCTCTGGAGCTGGGTGATCTCAGCTTCCCAGGCCTCTCTGGGGTCCACGGTGAGAATAGATAGGGGCTCTGCACAGGCCTGTGTGTATATGGGTGTGTGTAGCTTCCTGAGAATGAAGTGGGAAGGAACCAAAGCAGCCCAGCCATTCTTCACAGGGCCGGCCTTCGCCGCTGCATTTTATTCCAGGGCTAGGAAACCATTCTTGTTCAGGGACCCCTAAGTCTAGGTTATTCTGGTTGGGACCCCAAAGCTCACTCTATCTTGCGTTCCTTCCTTTTTTGGCTTTCTAGGCTGGGAAGTACTGGGACCTAGGTCTAGTAGCTTTCTTGAATTGGGGTGTGGGGTTTCCCCTGTAATCCCCGCCGGTGTTCCTCTTTGGCTTCTGAATCCCTCCTGCGGGGGGGAGGGTGGGGTAGAGATCTCAATGGCTTAGAGAGGGGGCTCTTCGGTGGAGGTAGCTGGGACCCAGCAGCGGGCCTCCACAATCTCCCCCGGAAGCTCGGGACCCCTGCGGTGGGCTCCACACAGCCGTCCTTAAGGCTTACTCTGCCTTCTCCTCCTTCCTCTGCTCCCGGCCCCCTTCCTCCCTTCCCCGGCCCTGTTCGCCCGGCTGCAGGTCCGCGCACCAGGAAGCTAAAGAAGAAAAAGAACGAGAAGGAAGACAAGCGGCCGCGGACGGCGTTCACGGCAGAGCAGCTGCAGAGACTCAAGGCGGAGTTCCAGGCAAACCGCTACATCACGGAGCAGCGGCGACAGACCCTGGCCCAGGAGCTCAGCCTGAACGAGTCCCAGATCAAGATCTGGTTCCAAAACAAGCGTGCCAAGATCAAGAAAGCCACGGGCATCAAGAACGGCCTGGCGCTGCACCTCATGGCCCAAGGACTGTACAACCACTCTACCACCACGGTCCAGGACAAAGACGAAAGCGAGTAACTGTGGCCAGCCCGGGGCCCGCGGTCCAACCGCGCCCGTGCCACCTCCTGGCTCCGCGGGGCTACCGCTTCGCCGGCCCCACGCCGCCGCCATGCAGAGACGATCGCTAAGGAGGGAGGCATCAACCGGGAAGACGGAGAAAGCAAGCGAGAGAAAGCAATCCTCTGAGTGGACGTTCACATTGGAATGAAACGGTTTTTGAAACGGGAGAAAGACTCGGACAGGTGCTATGGGGGAAAAAAAAAAGATCTATTCTCTAACTCACAGTATCAGACGAAACTGCGAATTCCTTAAAGCTCTATCTAGCCAAACTGCTTACGACCGTGTATATATTTAATTTCAGGTAAGGAAAACAAATATGTGTAGCGATCTCTATTTGCTGGACATTTTTATTAATCTCATTTATTATTATTGTTATAATTATTATAATTATTATAATTATTTTATCTCTCCTCCCCACCTTGCTGCCCCCCCCCCCAGCCCAGTTTCGTTTTCGTTGCCTTTATCTTTTGAATGTTTTTGCTTCTCTGGGTACCTCCCGCCCCCCCAACGCTGGCCCTGGTTTCTCTGGGACTTTTCTTTGTGTGCGTGTGAGTGTGTTTCCTTGCGTGTCTGCCCTTCGCCTCTCCTCTACCCACCCAGGATTCTTCCACTGGTCTTGTCTGTCCTCCCAAACCCTGTTCCTTTTCTGGAGACTCCTTGAGAAATACAACCCCACAGACTGCGAGACTGAACCGCCGCTACAAGCCAAAGATTTTATTATGTTCAGAAACCTGTAGTCTGAAATAAAATGTTCACTGTGTTCATGAGCTGCTGACTGCCCTCTTCTTTGTGGGGTGGGGGAGAGCTTGTCCAGGCACTGTGTGGCTACCACTCTGGCTGCACAGGGTGGGTGCAGAGCCCTGGGAATCTCAGGGCAGGCCATAAGCATCACCACCAAATGATTACCAGGGTGAAGGAGTGTATGGCACAGATTTGCCTTGGCCTTCTTCTGGAGGATATGCTTGGTTCCTGGATGCACTCTAGGGGACCCAAATGCCAGAAGGTCCAGTCCTACACTTCTCTGCCCCCAGCGGCTCCAGCTGGCTCCCTAAGCTCGTCCAGGCTCAGCCAACTGAGTCCCCCTGTTCAACCTGCTCTATGCACCAAACGACACCCTTACTACTCCTGGCTTTTTTCTTCCTCCCTTTGTTTTTTTTTTTTTTTTTTTTTTTTTTGGCTGGAGGTTTTTCTTCGCCAAAGGCTAGAGGCCTTACCAGGGCCTGCAGTGGTGGCAGACTGTCTGTGGAGCTGCCCAGCTTTGGCCCAAGGTCTCTGCAGCCTGGACTTCACATCTTCCTTTGGGCATGGGACTCCCCTTGGCAGATGGTTGCTCTGGTGTGATCCACAGGACTTCACTGCGCGAGGGTCTCTTTCATAGTACGGCAAAGAGAAGGCCTCGATGCTGGGAAAGCTGTGACTAGTGTTCCCATTCTGGGCCTGGAAGCCCCCAGACAGACATAGGTCTATCTCCCTCTGCCCTGAAACCTAAGTATGGAGGTCACTTCCCCAAATCCAACAAAGCCTTGTCAATTTCCTCATTACAAGGAGAGGCGATTCCACAGCAAAGACCTTAGAACAGGCTGGATACCTGGAGAGCCCAGAGGACACTGTGGATAGTCGTCAGTGACCCTGGGACAGATCCCTGGGACAGGCACTGGGTGAGGCTTTCAGAGCCTAGGTGGTGGTGGGAGAGGGAGACTCGAAGAGCCTACTTAAAGGCTACTCTTACTCTTTCGTTTAGAATTTTGTAAATTGTGAGTTCTACCTTCCTCTTTTTTTCCTAGATGCAAGGTGACTGTAACACATATGCAACTGTGTATATGTATGTAGGTAAATATGCTAGAGAGGTGTCCATACATATTTGTGTGCATGCGTGATAACATCACAGTGAGCCTCAGTTCCCATGCATTTTGTGTATATTCTGCATGTGTTTGTGTTGTGCAACAGAGCGACTGTTACTCTGGGTCAGATGCATGATTGGACATTGGTGAGCTCGTGGTGATTGTGCATGCACTCATCTGTGTTTGTACACCAGAATGCTTGCCTCATGTGCTTAAGGTTTAGGTGATTACAGGGACCCTCTTCTCGTGTTTTTCTCTAGAGTTTATTTCCTGTTTATTTTTTTCCCCCAGGATTGATTTTTGGCAGAAATGAGAATGGCCCAGTTATGCCACCTTTTCCTTGAAAAAGTCCCCCTAATTTGGCCCGACACCCCGCTCCTGGCCAGGGAACTAACAGTGTTGGGCTCTACACCCCAGGACGCCAAGAGGCCCAGGCTGGTCTGGCCACAGGGCTTAGGAACTTGGGGATTGGTGGCCTGGAGAGGAGTCTGAAGTCCATTAACATTCTATGGGTCCCTAGGTCTTACTGTTGTGTGTATCATCTGCACATAATAGGTGTTCAGCAGCTCCCTGCGTACAGGGTTGAAGCAGGGAGAATCTGTTTCCTTCTCTTAGGGAGCAAAGCTTGGCATCTTTAGGTCCTGCAGATGAAGGAGTCATGTCTGGAATGCTACCCAGCTCAGAATCTGATCCAGCCACCCATCTCCTTCTCCTGAAGCACTTGGGGATGTGATGATGAGTTCCATAGAGAACCTTGCCACTTGGAATGCTAGGAATTGGGCTCTCCTGCCTCCTCCTTTCCCCACCGTGGTCCGTTACAACACTGAAGCCTCCAAGTCACCTATTTCAGGGGTTAGGACAGAGGCAGCTCCAGGAAGTGTCCCATTCCCGAAGGCCCCAGCACAAAAAGACCAGAGACAGGAGATCTCCACCCCGTTACGGTTAGGGACAGCAGAGGCCACTCTTCCACCTCCTGGATGTGTTGGCTGAGTGTCTGGTGGGAGCGGAATTGTGATGTAATTTGATTTATCTCCCTTTATCTTCTAATCACGTGGGCAAATAGAGATTTCTTCTTCATTGTTCAGCGGGAGAAACCAGGCTCTGAGAACTTCGAAGCTTGTGGTCCTCTGCGCCTGTGTCTTTTTGTAGCCTATGCTTCAAAGATACAGCCTTGTAGTCAAGGTCAGGACTGACCTTCCGCTCCTCTCTCCCTCCTCTTTCCAATTTTCATTCTTCCTGGTTGGGGCAGTGAAGAAGAGGAGGAGGGCTCTGGTCAGACCTTGTCCTGGCACCCCTTCTTTTAAAGAGAGAGAAGGAGAGAGTAATAATGATCATAAATAGGCATTGATTTCTCTGATTTACGGGGCTGGCTTGGCGAGCTGCCTGTGTATTAAAGAGCGGGGCCACATCGAGGTAAATACTTGAACTGAGCACACCATCCCAAGTTCCTCATCTTCTCCCTCCCTCCCCTCCCTTAAAGATTGGATTGAACCGTAGACTTAAATCTCCCTCGGACTAGAAGGAAATACAAGCTACAGGAGTCTAAACAATATCGATCTCAAGCTCTTTTTGAGGGCAAAGGTCTCTGTCTTTTCCCTGGAAAGTCCTTTTCCTTGGGGGTGGGGAAAAGGCCGCGGGAGGGAGAGGATGGAGATGCGGGGGTGGGGGGGGGGAGCTGCATGGAAGCAGAAGGCATTTTGATGTGCAGGTCACATGTCTGCAGAGGGCTCGTTGTTGGGGCTTTTGGACTTGTGTATTGTGCCTGTATTTATTTAGGCTTGGGAGGTGCTTTGGGTAGGTAGGCTCCAACTGACAATCACTGGTTGGTGTTTGTGGGTACACGCAGGTGCCTGACTCATGGGCCCCCTAAGTGGGGCCACCCAAGGTCTAGAGGACTGTCTCTGGCTACCACAATCAGTCATAAGGGATGAAGCCACCTGGGAAGCCAATCTGCATCTCAGAACAGTTCCCTTCCCCCATAGCCCTCAGTTTGACCAAGGCACTGAGGCAGGGGTGAGCTCTGGCTGCTCCTAAGGATACATCAGGCTGAAGCTAGATGCACCATAAGAAGGTCTGTCCCAGAGCTGGGCCTTCTTAGGGGTGGCCTTGGATTTGTTCAATGGCCAGCTGGGCTGTTTCTTTGTATGCTCCAGACAAGCCATTCCTCTGGCAGTAGACGGGATATGATTTGCTCACCTGTATGAAACTGGGGCAAGACAGGCAGGAAGGCCATGCTTCCAGCAGCACCTCCCATTTGCTGTGTAGCCTGGTCTTGCTTAAGCTGAACATGACACTGTGTTCATACTGAAGACCATATTGGTCCCCCCTCCCCTGCCTCCCGGGGTTAGAGCAGTGTTCCAGCCCTCTTGAGGTCTCAACTCTCCCCTGGATCTCTCAACTCGGCTAAGACTCCTTAGCTTGATGACTTACAAAAAGAGGGCTTGCCCATGGTGTTGCACACTTTTAATCCCAACACTCACAAGACAAAGAGAGGCAGAAGGATCTCTGTGAGTTCAAGGCCAGCCTGGTCTACAAAGTGAGTTCCAGGCTGACCAAAATTACATAGTCATATTCTGCCTCAAAAATAAATAAGTAACAATAAGATAAGATAAAGTAAAGAGAGGGATAGCAGGGAGGCTCTGGGCGATCTCCCCCTCCCCTGTCCCCTCAAACATGCAGTCTTTTAATGAAGCCCCAGTCTTGGCGTGGTCCTCAGGAATGGTCAAATAAAAAAGGGGTCCTTTGCATGTGGAGAAAACAGATCCTGAGATGGAAAGGGTCTTTTTGACAAGTGGGAGGCAAAGTCCTCAGTCATGGTCTGTGTCCCATCAGGAGAGTGGTGTCAATGCACAAGAAAACATGGTATACACACACACACACACACACACACACACACACACACACACACACACACACACACACACAGGTTTCTACACATACAAATATGCACAAGTATGAAGTGTGCCCACGTGGAAAACAAATATACTTGGTTCTTATGTTCAAAGGTGTGATCACAGCAGGCATGGAGACACTACCAGGGCATAAGGTACTGGCAAACATATGGGCCAGCAATACCAGGACTGTGATGGGACACATACTACACATCCAAGTCCCAATGTGTGGGCTTTGTTCCTGGCCAGGGTAGGAAATAGCGGCCTCTGCATGGTTGTCACCAGGGAGTGCTGGGGCTGGGAGAGGTGGGTTGTTTGGGAATATGGTAGATGGGAGTCAAGGCAACCAGCAGTGAGGTCAGGTGGCTCTTCCCCTTTCCCCAGGGTCAAGATTCTCAGGCTCAGATCCCTACTAATAGTGGTTGTGGACTGAGCCTGCCCAACCTAGCTGGACCTCCTGGGGATGGGTCAGGCTGGAGAAGTGGGGGACAAAATGATGGGACCCAAGAATTTCTCAGAAACTCTGGCTTGTAGCTGGCCACACAGTTTACTTCCAGAGCACGTTTCTCCACTCAGCCTTTTGCCGCCACCCTGAAGATGGGACAGATTCCCTTCACTGTCACAGTGTCCAGAGTCGGAAGTAGGGTGCCTTGAAGGCATTTGTGGGATCCTTGGCTGGGAGGGTGAAGGACTGGGGTGAACCTTAGGAAAAACAAGACTCACTGTGGATATTTGAACACTCACCCACATCTCATCCTGAAGAGAATTCTCAGCAGCTACATACTCAACTTTAGGCGGTGGGGTGAGTGAGTTGAGGGGCTATTAGCTGGGTGAGACACAGTGGAGCCCCCCTCTTCCACAACCTATCAAAATTTAGAAACTAACACCAAGAATTTTCTTCCCGTCCCATGCAAGCACATCTATATCACTGATGAGGATGGAGTGGGATGGAGGAGGATGAGGGGAAGCTCTCAGCAAGCACTCCATTCCACCTGGTACCTGGAACTGAGATGCGGGAAGGAAGGACCCTCTTTGTAGAAGAGGAGCTCCAGGATTCAGAAAGCACAAGGATTTTGGCTTCCTGGGCTACCTTGTTGCAAATGGCTAGGATTCCTAACAGACAGTAAGCTTTTCCACAGGAGACTCCTTGGCCTTGGACTTAAGGAAACCTGGGGACCCTGGCTGCCAGAGCTTTCTAGGTCTTAGAATCTTCTGTGTCCGGCCAGATTTTCACCGCAAAGCACTGTGAAGGAGAAGAAAAAGCCACCCACTAACTTTTTCCCAGCTGGCCTCTCCTAGCCCTTTCCACCCCTTTTACATCTGGACATCTGGCAGAGCGGATTCAGGAGAGGGCATAGCAAAATTTTTTAAATTATTGTCAATATATTCACTACTTCCTGGTGGGTGATTGAATACATCTGACAACATTCAGTTCATCCAACCACACATGTTTCTTTGAGATAGGTATCTGTGTATTTATCTATATGACATGCCCATTTTACAGATAAGAAATGGTCACACTCAATCTTATTAAAGTTTACACTGCTGGGTCTTCCGCACAGCTAGAACCTGGCATTTGATAAGGAGCGGCGGTGGCTGCTTTTGTGGGGCTTTCGATCTTTAGTACGAGAAGGCTTCAGCTCTCCCCACCCCCATCTTCATACCTTCTCGAGATCGTAAGGAATGCAAGACCCAAGGCTCACATTAGCTTCCTGCCATCCCATCTTCTCCACCGTAAGCGTTTCCATCAGCGTCCTCTGCACCAGAGCTCGGACCAGGCCGGCTGAAACAGCCTGTCCTACCCCAGCGTCTTACTCCTTTGGCCACCCTCCAGTCCTCCGAGAACTGCCTGCGCTCCCCACAGTCATCCGAGGGCGCCGCGCAATGCATTTCTCGTCAGCACGGCCCTGGTCGCAGGCCGGGAGTTCCCTCTCCAGTGGGTGGGTGAAAATCAAAACTCTCTGAGGCTCCACCGAGGCCTCTGAGCGCTCCCGTTATCTCGGCAGGGAGCCCCTGGATCTGTCAGTTCAGCACGCGCGCGCAAGGGCCCTGACTCTGCTGGGGACACACTGTGAAAGGCCACCCGCGCCACCTCTCCTCCGGGTTGGGAGTGACACTCAGCGGGACGGCTCTAGTCTCCAGCCTGTCGGCTTCTTCCAGGCCGCTCTTCTTTGTAGGTTTTGGGTTGCCTTTGCCTAGTTTCTCTCTGAGGTTTCTTTCTGTAAGTTTGGGTCCCGTCCCTTCCTAATCCCCTCACTCCAAGGTCTCTGCTTTTGCGTCGTCGGAGGTCTCCCTCCTGCCTGCAGACAGCTTCTTCCAGCTTCCTCCGGCGGCTGGGACTAGGCCTCCGCTACCTGAAGCACGCCAGAGTTCCTTCGGTCACCAGCCCTCCCTCTCCAAGGGTCACTCGACCCAGCTCCTGAGTGTGCTCAGCTGTCTGAGTCTCGAAGATGCTCCTCTGGAGGTCCACTTCTGCGGCACTCTCCCTCCCACTCCCCATGTTAACGTGCGGGGACACGGCTCTGACCTTCAGTGCGGTCAGGCTGACCTGCTATGCTTCCCAGCCACCCTCAGCCCTCAGTTGACCCGGGTGGTGGTGGTTTCCAAGTGGGAGCCCCTGGGGCCCTGCCTGAGTGTAGTGAGAATCACCTTAGCGATCCCGCGGCTGCACAAACCGGGCCTGGGAACCGCGGCCAGGCCTGGAGTCAAAAGAGGTAGGGGGAGGGGTGGCCTTCAAGACTCAGGAAACTAGACTTTATTGGTGTTGCTGCAACACGTCCTGGCTGGACGACTCGCCACACTCTCCCCAACAATCCCCGACAGCCAGACCCCTGGCGGGCTCGGTCTCCTGGTCTCAGCCTCTGCCCGACCTCTGCTGGGCCCGCTTCAGGAGAGTGCTTGCTCGCTGCGTGGCTGGGGGAAGGGCTGTCGATCCACTTCAGACTAGGTGAGCGCTTCGGAAATCTTTCCTGTTCTTTTTTTTTTTTTTTTTTTGGCGGGGGTGGGGGGAGTGAAAGAGGTAGACCACCCTTGCCACACTTACCTCCTTTCGTCCCAGTAAAACTTTGCTAGGCAGAGACCTTCACATCTGTCTCGTGTTTCACTGGAAGTGTCTGTCTAGTTCTCTGGCGGGTACACCGGCTCCCGTATACAGGAGAAGTTTCCCCGCAGGTTCTGGGCTTACCTAGATTTTTTTTTTTTTTTTTTTTTTTTTTTTTTTTTTTTTTACGAACGGACTCAATTTGTCCCTGCAGTTGCCCATTCCCACCTAGGTCCTACAGAGAAGGGCACTGCCTTTACTGTGGGTTTCAGAGCCTGGCTGGATGCGTCTTTCCATGCTTTGCTTCCCTCTGATGGACTGAACTCTGCTCTTCACTCCTGGGGTCTTCCCAGCTGGCAGAGGCTACGAAATCTAGGAGGAAGATGGACGCAAGGGGGTGGCTAATCCCCCACCCCCTTCAGGCCTCTGAATTTCTTCAGGGATGACAGCTGCAAAGTAAAAAAGTTGAGTGTTTGTTCTTCCGGAGACTAGCCTGGAAGTGAGAGATCCCAAATATCTAGAAAATGCTGAGGAAACGGAGAATAGAAAGCTATCCGCTCCCGTGAGCCAAGTTCAACCCCAAACGGCAAACGTTGCCTGAGCTTCTTGGACGGAACTTCCGAATGGGGGATAGAACTCCCCCACAGCCACAGTGACAGCTCAGCACCCACCCACCCCCAAGAACCATCACCTCGCAGGAAAAAGTAGCCAGCCACAGGGTGGTTTGGGCCAGACGAGGCACTCCTTGGCAACTGGGTTCCTTGCCCTTTGCCTTAGGAAGGGAAAAGTTGCTGCTGTCCCCAACATCAGGTGGGCAAACCCTGGGCCTCTAGAGACGGTTCACTTCCATTCCTCCTGGGCTGGAGGCCTGAGAGCTTGACTGCTTTACTTTCCCAGGGCAAGCCGCAAGAGTCTTTGGATGTGGTCCACCCATCTGGGAAACTCAAGGCATGCCTGGCCACCTTCTGAGCTTCCCCAGGAAGGAGTAGGGACTCCCTTTTCCCTAGAGACCCTCTAGGGCCAGAGTGTCAATGATCATTACTTTAAATTAAAAGTCTCTCATTCCTTTCCCTCTAAGCTTCAACTTCGTTTCAGAGAATGAAGCGTGAAAGCTTTGATAGAGATTACCAATGCTTCATTTATTCCCGCAAATGGCAAACATGGCCCAGGAAAACGGAGCACCCTCGTACAAGCCCCTTGTCTTGGATCCTCAGCCATCTCAGCCTTCACAAGCTCACTTGGCTGTGAGATGCCCTGGGCAGGGAGAGCCTTGCAAAGTGGGCTTCCCCCTGGAAGGGAATCACGCAGTCCAGGGCTGAGACTGCATGCTGTAGTCACAGTGTAACTGCTGAGACCAGCGTGAGAGATGAAGGATCTGACACCAGGGAAGTGAGGAGGAGTGGGTCAGGGTGGTAGCTGGTCCTAAGAGTCACCAACTGCTCCGAGGCGAGTGTGACCACTAAGTGAGTCTCACTCCAAACCCACCTTACCATTCCCTATTTGTGGAGGAATCCAGGGAAGCCTCCTACATAATATATGGAGAGATAGAGACGGCAAGAAGACCCCAGGTCCACCTTCTGACCCATTAACATCCTATTCAGACCCCACACCAACCTCTGGGACCTTATGCTTGCTTGCTCACAAGGTTGAAACCACAGGGAGGCTTTCCTTTTCCTCCGTGGCCAACTTTTACATCTTTCCGAGTTCACACAGACCACCCTTCATGTCTGGGACCTCCCCCACCCCTGAAAAAGCTTTTTTATTTTGGCTATGGAACCTTCCAACCTTTGCTGTACAAAGCTCACCTGTGACCTGGACAGCAAAGCTTGCTAGGACCGTTTCTCAAAGAGGCAGTGATGGAGTTTTATTCTTTTGAGACACAGCAGGGAGGTTTGAAGCAGAAAAAGTTGGAGCCCCAGTGGGAGTTCAACCTTAAATTCCTTTGTGACACTGTGTTATTAACTCCAAGGCAATGACGTCTCCACATTCCAGTCACCTGGAAGCCCTTGTAATACAAAGATACCTTTGGGGGAAGGTGGCCAGGAATGACAAGCAGCCGTCCTTCCGGTCACTTTAGCCAGCTGGCAGGTTGTAAGGAAGTCAGAAGTGCTGCTTTGGTGTGAGGGGTTTGCTTGTCTCAATAAGATGTATTGCGGAAGTGAGTGTGAAAGTCAACATGGACCAAGGTGACATTGACCTATCTCCCCTAATTGTGCAGTTAGTGATTTGTCTACAGCTTTCAAGAAAATTTGACCTATTATAGTTTACAGTTTCGCTATAAAGGTCCTGAGTGGCCAAGCAGGATAATCTAAAATATTTTTGCAAATGAGGATCTAAGTGCCATCTTCAGAGTCCAAGTTTTGTCGTTGTTGTTGTTGTTTTTTCAAAGCCAGGTGTGATGACACATGCTTGTAATATCAGTGTTAGGGAGGTCCAGACAGGCAGAGCCTTTGGTTAGTCAGCTTAGACTACCTGATAGATCCTAGGCAAGTGAGAGACCCTGCCTCAAAGTAACAAGATGGACAGTGTCTGATGAACAATAGCTGAGGTTGTCTTCAGGCCTCCACAAACACAGGCACACATATGCATCTGTGTCTACACACACACACACACACACACACACACACACACACACACACACACACAGAGAGAGAGAGAGAGAGAGAGAGAGAGAGAGAGAGAGAATCTTTGAGAGCAAGAAGACCTCTACAGAGTCCAGAGAGGTCTCACCATAAGGGAAAGCCTGGTTGATGAATGAGGGGGTGTCACATGAAATGCATGGGAATACCCAGCACTGTATTGGGAGAGGAAGAATCAAGGTAGAAGTAGAGTTGGCGATCTTGTGAACTTCCTGAACTCTTGCTTGTTTTCATTAATTTCTCACTAATTTCAGTGCGAAAGCAGGAAAAGACAGTTGCCACCAAGCTTGACCACTTGAGTTTGATCCCAGGACCCACATGGTAGGAGAGACCAGATTCTCCAGGCCTGTCCTCTGACTTCTAGAAGTGTCCGTCATGGCATACTCATGGTCATATGCATATGCACACACAAAAATAAATGAATAAAAATGTAATAAAATTAAAATAATACTTCCTGCTGTT
Source organism: Peromyscus californicus insignis (assembly GCF_007827085.1). Taxonomy (NCBI): domain Eukaryota; kingdom Metazoa; phylum Chordata; class Mammalia; order Rodentia; family Cricetidae; genus Peromyscus; species Peromyscus californicus. The sequence goes on from NW_026294436.1 coordinate 7,879,147, forward strand.
TTGGATTGATGGCCTGCAAAATTAAATGAGTTGAGGGGTTCAGAAGGTAGTCGATACTTCTTTCAAACCTAGAGAGTACCCCTGTGTCCAATGCTAGAGGTGCTGGACTGTGAGTTGAAAACAAATCACTTAGAGAACAAGGTTCAGACCCTAATGGTGACAAACACCCTTATGAGAACACCCCCTGTTCCCTCTCCACGTCCTTAGTCACTCAACATGATCTAAATAGAGTGCTTCTGAGTGGCAAGTTCGGCATTTGCTTGCCCACCATGGGTATGAAGTATCTCAGATGGTTTCATAAGCCTAATGCATTTGTGCAGTCCCTGTCTGGGTGTTTGGACTCCTGCACACAATAGTCCTAGAGTCTGCCTCCTAACTTCCATGAGGTCAGGGACTGCTCCCCAGGGGACCTTTGTGGGTTCCAGCTAATTGAATTTGAGATCTGTTAAACTGAAAAAGAAAGTGGGATTTTGGCACATCTACCTTAGGATATCAAAAGTTTCAAGGGCCAGGTTGCAGCTCAGTTAGAGTGCTTGCCTAGTGTGCACAAAGCCCTGGGTTCAATCCCTCGCACCTTATGAACAGGATGTGTTGGTGCACACTTGTAATCCCAGTCCTTGCTGGGGAGGGGAAGGAATGCTAGAAGTTCAAAGTCATCCTCAGCTACAGAGTAAGTTTGAAGCCAGCCTGAGCTACCTGAGATCTGGTCTCAAACAAATTAACTAGCTAGCTAACTAGCTAACTAGCTAACTAGCTAACTAGCTAACTAACTAACTAACTAACTAACTAACTAACTAACTAACTAACTGCTTTGGGAGTGAAACTTTTCTTCCCAGTTTCCTCAGTACACAAACTGCTGGCCAATGAGGAGAGCTGTGGATTCCCGGAACTTAAGGTGGCTTTTGCTTGCCCTTAACGGCTTCTTCTTCCTGTATTTTCCTTGGCAGTTCTCAGGTGATTCTGACATGTGTGCCTGTCTTTCGGATGTGTGTATTTTCTGGGGAAGTGTGGTGATAGGGAACATGCATTTCAGACATGTGACTTTTGGAGTGGGGAACTCAGGGATGGTTTATAGAGTGCCGTGTTTGTTCTGGTATCTTATAGAATTGATACAAACCCAGAGGGGCAATAGTGAACTTACTCCGGTCCTGCATTTGTCTTGGGATGTGGTTTTGTTGTTCAGTTACTATTAAGGAAAATATCATTTTAAAAAATCATAAGCATGCTGGGCATAGTGGCACACACCTTTAATCCCAGTACCCAAGAGGCAGAGGAGGGCACATCTCTGAGTCCAAGACCAGCCTGGTTTACAGAGTGAGTTCCAGGAGAGCCAGAGCTACCTAGTGAGACCCTGTCTTGAAAAAAACCAAACCAAAGCAAAGCAAGAATAAAAGCACAAGCATTACATTTCTATATGAGCACAACTTGGGCAGAAATTTGAAATAACATTCTACCGGGCCATTTTTCTGTTTAATTACTTGTAGTGAATTCACCGTTGTAGTTTATAAAATTTATGTTCTTGAAATTCTCAGCCTCTTCCTAGGATTTTTTTTATGCAGTCTATATGCATTGACAGGTTTCAGTGAAAATGACACAGGGAAATGGAAGGCACACAAGCTGCCATGGGGCTGTTGAGACGGCCCTCCCCCATTCTTCCTAGAGCAGACTGTAGACACGAACAAGCTGGTGGCCAGTGCATACAGTGGACCCTGTACCAACAAAGTCCAAGAGTCCGGTAGTCCGTAGGTAAGAGATGGGACTCCCTTCTAAGTACTTTTTATTTTGTTCTTCTGATTCCGTAGCTGGAATCCATACCTGTTTTATGCTAGGCAAATGCTCCACTACTGAACTACGTTCTCCACTCTGTAATTTTCTTTTAAAATAAAGTGGGAGCTGGGGAGATAGAGCAGTCAATAAAGTGCTTGCCTTGCAAGCACAAAGACCTGGATTCAATCCCCAGAACCCACATAAAAGGAAGAAAGAAAAGAAGAAAGAAAAAAAAAAAGAAAGAGCCCAGTCTGGTGGTTTTTTTCTTGTTTCATAATCCCAGTGCTGGGGAAGTAGAGGTGGGTGGAGTCCTGAGGATCTCGCCCACCAGCCTAGCCTGCTGGGCTAGCTCCAGGAAAGTAGGAGACCCTGTCTCAAGAAACAAGGTGGGTGGCAGCTGAGAAACAATACTTGAGATGTCCTCTGCTTGCCACAGAGTGGCAGCTCCTATACCCGTATGCCCATACACACTGGAACTTGGGTGAGTTTGTCCTCAGTGAACACTCTGAATACACCCCATGGGTACAGACTCCCTAAAGAACTGAGCTGCCTTTGAGCTGCAAAATGACTGTCTTGCCAGTGTTCAATCCAAGTCCATGGTGTGTGTGTGTGTGTGTGTGTGTGTGTGTGTGTGTGTGTGTGTCCGTCTGTCCATCCAGAGGTAGCAGTACTTAAGCAGAGACTGGAAATGAATTAGTTCAACTTCAAGGGTAGTTCCTTTCTTCTTATTTTTTATAGTCAAGTCTTTACCAAAGAGACCTGGCTTTTCATACTTAGGAACCTGAGACCACGAACTGTAAGCCTCTTTTGGAGGTCAAGAACTTCACACACATGAAGTCTAGACACCCCAACCATTGAACTGAGCAAGCCCCAGGACCAGCTAGATTTATGATAAACAACAACAGCAAAACAATTCCTGGATTACTTGACTCAGTGTCTTTGGCACCAGGACCAACAAGAGTTACTGTAATCCTCCCCACAATTTCTGAACTGTTTCACGGTTTTGTCACTGACATCCAGAGAGACAGTGAGTTCACTGTTCCTGGGGAGATTGTTGAGTTGGCAATGTGCTTGCCATGTATGTATGAGGACCTGAGTTTGGTCCACAGTACCCACACACAAAAAGCCTGAGATGCCTGTAATCCCAGTGCTGGGGAAGCAGAGACACGAGAGTCCCTGGGACTCTATGACCAACCAGTCCAGCCAGATTGGAAACTCCAGGTTCAGCACCAGGTTCTGTCTTAGAAATAAGTGGGGCAGGATTAAGGAAGACACTTGATGTTGACATTGCGCCTACACATGTACATGTACACACATACAAACACACGTGTACACACAACACACGTGCACACACACATGCACACACACTCATGCATACACACAAATACACATGCAAACACAACACACACAAACACATGTGCACATATACCAACACACATGAAGACATAACACACACAAACACACATGCACACACACTCATGCACACACACAAATACACCTGCACATACACCAAGAAAACAAAAGTTTATGCCACCACCAGACCATCTAAGCTCTGTCTATCATCTATCTATCTATCTATCTATCTATCTATCTATCTATCTATCTATCTATCTATCTATCTATCTGTTATTTATTCCTCTAGGGAGTCATGGGAGGCAAAAATAAAGAGTTTCTGGGAATCTTTATCTGGAGACCTAAGGCTGATCTTTTTTTAAAGCCGGAGTTTGCTGTTTAATAAATAAAACTTCCACATGTCAGACTGGGAGACGTGACGTTCACCTGAGTGGATAAAACATTCATGAGAGTAGCATGGGAGGATGCTTGGGGTGCAGCTCCATTCTGTTCCTAGATGGGATTGTAAGGAGGCAGGTGTCTCAGCTCAGATGTCAGGATTTCCAACCAGGCCTGGCCTTGGGAGAAGAGGTCCAAACTCCCAGGCTTGGGGACAGGGGTCCTCACCTTCCAGTTCTTCAAGAACCTGTTGGGTTGGCAGGAAATGAACCCAGACGATTTTATGAGGAAAGGAGGAGAGAGGTGACTTGAGCTTCTGGTGCTCAGTTCTGTTTTCATTTCCCTCCTTTCTGCCCTCACATCTGAGGGGAAAGAATTATGCTCCTGGACAACTGTCAGTCCAACCAGCAAAGTATGGCTGGCCTCTAAAAAAGAGAGCTGCCGGTCTCTCTTTGTCCTAGGTTGGGAAGGCCTCCTGGTCAATAAATACATATTAATCATGCGCGAGAGAATTGATATGCAAATGAAGGGCACCATTGACAAGCCCCGGATGGCAGAGGGAGAGGCCCCCCCCCAACAGCTGTGGTCCTGCCTGGAGAAGCCAGGGCTATGCCTGGCCATTTGTTGGGTGTTTTCTAAGGGCCAAAACCTCCTTTCCCAATAAGTCGGTGAAAGAGGGAGCTGGCCCTGGAGGTGACTTCAGGATCTTTTGCTTACACGTTTCTTAGCTCTGCCAGCTCTACAGATTCTTTTTTTTCAAAAATTAATTTAAGTCTGGCAGTGGCAGGCCACCCTTTTGGATCGCTGTGTCTCGGCCCAACTGGAAGTCTCCAAAGGTACTTTGTTCTTGTGATCAAAGAAAAGTTGAGCCAACCAGAAAAAGAGTTAAAAGCTTAGGTGCATTTTTTTAGAGGAACGCTTGATAGTGCAGGAATAATTATTACCTGCCATTGTGAATTACTGCTTATAAAACAGCATGCTGTGTATTGTTGTGGCTTTCTATCTGGAACAGGTACCTCCAAATAACCTTGGTAGAGGCAGGACTACGCTTCAACTCAGTGTTCGGAATGCCTGACACCTGTGGGCACAAATACTTCATATTTTAACCTACGGTGGTAAAATACGACTTTGTTAGGGAATAGTCTGATGTTATAAAAACAAAACAGATGCGTTATGATTTGTACCCAGCAAATCATTGCAGTGAATACAGTCACTTTATCTATCAAAATCATTTGGACATAAACTGTTAACACTGGTGATAGACCAAGATGCTGTGTATGTTGAAATAGAAATGAAGAGTATTATTTGTGCCCACAGATGACCTAGCTTCAGTGTTTTGCTTAGGGGTATGGATGGAGTTTCTAAGAGGTGGGCAACTGGATTTTCTATGCTTTAGGTCCTGAGTTCTGTCTCTGAGTTCCTATCTGGGAGACATGCATTGTAACTTTAGAACCGGACCCTGTTGGCTTTGGTGATACACCTTGGACCACGAGTGTCAAAATGGACCCCGGTTTGGTAAAGACCCAGGCTGTCTGGTGTTCTGGCAAGTCAGGTCCTAGAAAAAGCTTTTGGGGATGTGCAAGCTGGGCCTGGTGGCTGTCTTCCTTTGTGGCCTCTGTCTGATCTGACCTAATGCTCTCCAGTTCAATATAGGACATTACCACACAACCTGAAGGGAACAAATAGGAATATAAATATAAGAGAAATGTCTTCTTCTGCAAGAAACAGTAACGGGGATAGTTGTGAATTAACTGTCTATGATCACGTGTAGACTCAGCCTTTTATGTATTTTGGGTTATATTAATCCTGATCAGGATACTGCCTTGCCAAAACACTCGTGTTTTCATTCTAAATCCACCGTGATGTTCTTTGATAGAGGTGTGTTGATCTCAAAACCCCACAGCCTGTTCAAAACTCAAACACAGACTCTCCTAAATTCCTTCCACCAACGTATGATGCTTAAAGCATTCTGCTAACATTCACCTAGCTTCTAGATGGATTGAGGATTACCTGGAATTGGAATGCAGCAAACCTGTTGTCTGTTGAATTTCTCGGTGTGCGTGTTTGTGTGTGCACACAGGGAAAGGGGCTGCTACCAGAGATAAATTATTTAACATGATTTTCCTGTATTGTGGAGAGGGAGGCTGAGCCTCATTTTTCGGATTATGATTTGTGTTATGAAATGCTTATCAAATGTTTTCCAAAGATTAGTTTAATTTTAATTAAATAACCCTTTCTCAAGAGGAGACTCCCAACTATTCCTGTACCCAGAGGCTAACGTACTTGTTGTTTTTAATTATTTTGTGCTGTTACCCAAACTGCTTTGGGTACTCCTGCCCAATTAAATGAAAGGCCCAGGTTCCTTATGCACAATATGTTTAATATTTAATTTTAATTAAATTAATTAAATTGTTTATTTAATTTTATGTGCATTATTGTGCGTTGAATAATGTAAAATTCATGGGGTGGAGAGGTAAATCGGAGAGCTTCCAAACAGGCTCGTTACAAGGTTTCTAGGAAACTTCGTTCTCGTTTCCAGGGGAGCTGTCCTAACACTGGGCAATGTGAACCGTGAACTTCTTTCTCTTCGGCGTCCTTCTGCAGTAGCTTCTGGGGTTTGTAGGTCTCCCTCACCCGGTGCGGCTGGCCTTGCAGTCTGCAGATGTTTGCAGCTGCTTGGCAGAGGCAAGAGTGTGTGTGCATGCTGCTGTCACCGTGGAGACATTGTCTACTCTGCTAAGGACACAGCCACCAGCACAGACACTCCCAAGAAGGTCACTTTTTTTTTTTTTTTAAACACAGACAGGCCTTGGTAAAACTCCCAATAACATCTTGCCCTGTAGAAACAGCCCAAGCCAGCAAGGTTTCAGAAACCCATCCAAGGCTGAGCATAAACTCCAGCAGGTGTGTGTGTTGGGGGGTGGGGGTGGGTCTTACCTTTGGCCTGGATCTCCTTTCACAAAAGTGGTCCTTGGCCTGGTTCACTCTCCAATTTTCATCCTAGTTTGCCTCTGTAGGACACAGAGCACCCAGGAATGCTTTCCTGGGCAGTGATCAGCTTACTGTCTCTCAACGGAGGGGCTTAACTCCCAGGGAACCTGTTTTCACAGAAGTGGGAGGTTAGATAGATGCAAACAATAAAATAACAAAAATAGAGACCCTCCTCTAATAATACTCCTTTGCCAAAGCTCACATCTGAGTTTGTGAAACACGAGCCTGGAGTCAGAAGTTCTGAAGTGCCTGAGCTGAAGAAGCCACTGAAGCCTCTTTCCTGTTTACTGACTAGCCCTAGCGATGGCTCAGAACAGGCACTCTCAGCATGACCTGGCTTTGGGGGCGTCTGAACCGAATTTCTACACTTGACCTGCTGGCGCAGAGTGGAGCGTTCACTGAATTCCTTTTCATCTCGAGGGTTTGCTCATCTGGACCACGGCTGACTACTTACACCTCTCCTCACTTCTACAGATTTTGACAGAGTAGATCGCATCTTTCTGGTGCCTCTTGCTTATTGAGACGTGTTAACTGCATTTAAGGAACCTTGATTAACTCAGCCACGGGCAAAACACACAGAGAGGGAGAAAAGAGAGAGGGGGAAAACTGGGGAAGAAGGACAGGAGAAGGGAAAGGAGAGAGAGAGACAGCGTTCTTAGGCTTGTCCTGGTCCTTCCCAGAGTCCTTTCACAGACCGGAGCTGCTAACATGTAAACTGCTTTCTCTTTACTCCTGTTTGTTTTTTCCCCCTAAGGCTGGTTTTGTTTCAGTAGATTAAATATTATCATAAAAGTAGCTGGTGATGCAGTAAATTAAAAATCAAGTTGTGGAATATTTTGCAAAAGCTTTTTTTTTTTTTTTTTAACTTCTATGGCCCTTAACCAGTCACGGCAAACATTAGTTTAAATGGATTTTCCCAGACAGGACTTTCTGCTTCAAACAAGGGTTTGGAAAATTCAAAGCAGCCCAGTTAGATGGAATAGACCTAGTGAAAAAGCAACTCGGAATTTGATTAGAGGGTAATGATTACTAGTGGTGCTTCCAACAACAACAACAACAACAACAGTAACCAAACAGAACCCAAACCCCTTGCTTTCTGTTTATTTGGCACATCTGTAAGCTTATGGGCATGTTTAGTTTTTAGTGTAAATTGTAAGGCTGGAGAGCTGGAGGAAATGTACGTGAGGACAGATGGAGTAGAATCCAGGGCAAGGCTGTGCCACCACATTTAACATCAAATTATGAATTAAACAAGAAGAATGAATAACAAATGAGGATTCACTTAAGCCTAGCTTTGTGCAGCAGGACAATGAAAATTTATTCGAATGCTATTCCTTGATGAGGCTACAGAGTTTTCCCCGGCAGAAGGTACCCATTAATACTGTGAGGACAATTATTGGAAGTTCATTTTCTGGGCACATCTTAGAAACCTTTTGACGACAACAGAAATGTCTGTGCAGATTTAGATTTTTCTAAACCCTCCCCTAGTCTACTCAATGACTGCCCTGGAACTCCTCGTTGTTGAGGTGATTTGTTGAGCGTGTTTTGGTAGGGGTTATCAAACAGGTTAAAATCGAGTTTTGGGGGAAGGTTTTGTTTTGTTTTGTGACTGTGTGGGGGAAATTATTGAACACTTGACTGTTTAGGACTTCTGCAACACGTCAAGGAATGGCAGGCTCCTTGCAGTCCAGCTGTTTGCTGAAAAAGACCTCACTTTGCACAGCCAAGTGCTTTTTCACAAGTACAGCTCCTCCCCCCCCCCCCCCCCCCCCCCCCAGTCACAACCTGGAAATGAGGCATTCTGGCCTGGCTAATGCCTTCCCCACATGCTGAAACACTGGCGAAGAAAGGGAAGGTGTCTGGGATATGAACTAATGGAACAGACAAGTTTGGATATACTAGGAGCCATTTCCAGTGTTGCTGGGTGTGAGGAAACTTTTCAAGCCACAAATATAACTTACGGTATATCATCACTCTATGTGTATTGAGACAAAACAAAGAAACATAATAAAACAGACAGCAATATACAGCCTGCTTATGCCTAAGGTATTTGGGGAGACTGAACAAGACGCTGTCCAACATGATGGATGGTTCATGTAGGTAGACGCTGTATCAGAGTGATGCTCCTTATTACAATTATTATTATTTATAGATAGAATTTTTGGGGAGGGGAACAGATGGCGCATGTGTGGTGGGGGATCAGAGAAGAGCTATCGAGAATCAATTCTTTCCTTCTACACATGGATCTGGGGGTAGAGTTCAGGTTGTCATGCTCAGTGGCAAGTACCTTTACCCACTGAGCCATCTTGCTGGCCCTTATCATCGCTATTTTTAGTAATAATAAAATTTTTATTTTCAAAGGGTTTTAGATTTTTGAGAAGTTAAAAAGGTAGCTGTCTTATTTTTTACTGTCCCCGTGCAAAGGTTTGCGACCTCCTCGGTTCTTGCCTCCGGCTCCAGACAAGAGGAGTCTTTTCCAGGAGATGTGGGTTTGATCGAGCTTCTGGAACATTCTTACCTCACAAAATCTCATAGAAAGTAAAAAAAAAAGTGCCGGGGGAACCAGCTCAGTCAAAAGAATGCTCGTCCAGCATGCCCAAAGTCCTGGATTTCACCCCTGTTCTATCGTAAACTTCGTGAGATGGAAGCAGGAGGATCAGAAGTTCAAGGCTATCCTCGGCTACTTAGGGATTTCAAGGACATCCTGAGGACAAATGAGATCGTGTCTCACAAAGACGGAAGGAGAGAGAGAGAAAGAGAGAAAGAGAGAGAGAGAGAGAGAGAGAGAGAGAGAGAGAGAGAGAGAGAGAGAGAGGAGAGAAAGCATGAAATGAAATAAAATAGTAGTTAAATATGTTCAACTAGTACGTTGTAAAATTAAAAAAAAGAAAAAGCCCAGTTTGGGCTTTGCATTTTTTTAAAGTTTAGGCAGCTGCTTTCTCGCCTCTTTCTTGCTCCTGGCCTGTTTGCTTTTCTACAAAATGAGCGTTAACTATAAAATGAGTGCCACCGTGCTCTGTGTGCTCGTGACACCTTTGAGATTTTGATAAAAACTGGGGCAAAATCCGGAGCCTGTTTTCCTTCCCCCACCGTGGGCCCTTCCCCGCCCCGTCCTTGGAAGATTCACTCGGCTCCAAGGCCAGCCCGGTGCCCTCCGTAGTTATTCCGTTCTGTGCCCTTGAGCGGTAGGCAGCTAATTTCCTGCGTTTGGTTTCATTTCAAAATGGGCTTCGTTTTGAGGAGTTGGGGGCTAGGGAGGTAGAGGGGAAGGAGGAAAACCGTCTTGGAAATACATCACCCTAAGCAAAACCGTTTGGCAGAGGTCTTCAAGGATGGCCGACCCCCTCCTCAGGCTGCCTCTGCCCTACCTGCCCAGGCCCAACATGCTAATTACATTCAGGCCAAAGGCGGCAGGCAGCACGGGCCTGGCTGCGGTCCAGAGGATATTTTTTTATTTTATTTACAGATGAGCTGTTCCCCCTGAAATCTCGATTGTTCTGGAAGCTGGGACCGAAGGCAAGCCAGCCTCCATTTTCAGCAGCTCCGGCTCAGAGCTGGAGCAGGGCTTGCCTTCATTAGCTGTATCACAAGCCGGCAGGCCTGGAGAAGGGGCAGCCCAGTGTCCTGAAGCCTGCTTCCAGACTTTTCCATCAGAGGGGATGCCGTCCACCTTCGCAGAGCCCTGACAGAGTCCACTACAGACTCCCATGTCCCCTGGTGCTCCCCAGGTGGGCCTCAGAAGTTCACACCTGGGGTTGTATCCAACCCATCCCTTCCTCAAGCAATGGCAGCCCTTATTCCTGCCTACTGAAATTGCATGGGCTTTCTTTTAAAAATCTTTTTTTTTTTTTTTTTTTTTTGGTTTTTTCGAGACAGAGTTTTTCCGTGTAGTTTTGGAGCCTGTCCTGGAACTTGCTCTATACACCAAGCCTGGCCTCGAACTCACAGAGATCCTCCTGGCTCTGCCTCCTGAGTGCTGGGATTATAGGCATGCACCGCCGCCGCCGCCGCCGTCACCACCCGGCATAAAAATCCTTTATTTTTTAACATTTACTTATTATTTATTTGTGCGTGTGAGTGCTCTTGCGCATGTGCATACCAAGGTACACAGGTAGAAGTCCGAGGAAAATTAAGAGTCGGCTCTCTCAACCACGTGTGTCCTGAGGTTCGAGCTCAGGCCATTAGGCTTGGTGGCCTGTGCCTTTACTCATGGAGCTATCCTGTTGCCCCTGAAACTATTTTAAGAGTTAGTTTACAAACAGACTGAGGCACAGTGTGTGAAGTTCTAGCCATGCAAGCTCGAGGACCTACATACAAAACCAAGGGTCTCCCACCCTCAGTGCTGGGGAGCACGGTGTCAGTGAAGAGTCACTGGCCAGCCTATCAGGCTGAATCCATGAGCTCTGCCCTCCGCTGGAGAGCCTGTCTCAGGGGAAAAAAAGTGGAGAGTCACTGAGAAAAACATCCTTGACCTCTGGCCTCCACATACACATATGTGCACACACATTAACATGAACAAATGCATATAGCACACACACACATACATGCTCTCCATAGAGTTCACACACATGCCCCCCTCCGAACACATGAAAAGGGTCTTGTTATTTTATGTTTGAACCTCACTTTTCCTCAAAACAGCATTTTCCAGCCTGTGACCATTCACCTTACTCATCATACTTGGCTCAGTACCTTTCGGCTCTTTCCCAGGCTTGCATCCCGGAACTTGCTCTGTCATCCTGGCTGTTCAGAAGGGTTCACAGGCTTCCAGGAGAGTAGTGAAGGGAGTGGTCAGGGCAGAGGGAAGAAAATAAACCTAGAACTCCCAGGGTGTCTCACTGGGAGCGGACAAAAATCATTTGGGCCTGAGAGTTCTGGGTGGAAGCTGCATTCAGGAAATATTGCCACCAGACCTGACACACGCCATCCCACCCACCCTGAGAACTAGCTCCAGTGGGCGCTGGTGAGCTGCTGAACACTTTCTGTTTGAATTTCAAGGCCTGTAGGGCAGGCTTATGGGACTCAAAAGGAGCCTCCCTTTGAAGGGTGGTAGAGATGAGGGAACCAACCAAAAAAAGCTTATAGCTTTTTATGCTTTGTACCCAAGTCTTTCCTCTTTTTTTTTTTTAACCCCCTCCCCCTCCTTGAGACAGCATTCCACGCAGCCCAGGCTGTCTGGAACTCACACAGTTGAGGATGACACTGCACTTCTGACTCTCCCTAGTGCTGAGATTACAGGCGCGCACCACCATGCCCAGTTTATTCTGTTCTGGAGGTGGAACCCAGGGCCCTGTGCAGGACTGGCAAGCTCTCTACCAACTGATCCACATCTCAAGGACAAATGGGGACTCTGGATGGAGGGAGCCAGTCAGGAGGGCAACAGAATACTCCTCAGCATTCCTGAGTGAGCATGGGTAAACCAGGAGCTCCCAGGACGATTTTGGGAAGAAAAGTGTGCTTTTTTGACCTTTGAAGATGGTGTTTAGGGGCCGGGGAGATGGTTCAGTTGTTAAAGTGCTTGCTCTAGAGGCTTGAGGACGTGAGTCTGGACCCCCACCCCACCCCAGCACCCACGTGGAAGTGAGAGTGTGGCGGTGAGTGCCTGTAAGACCAGCACTGGGAAGGAAGGGAGAGGCAGAAAGATCCCTGAGACCAGCTAGCCAGTCAGACTACGCAACTGGAGAGCTCCAGGTTCAGTGAAAAACCCATCTAAAAAAACAAGATGGAGAGCAATAGAGGAAGATATGTGAAGTCACACTTACATGCAAATGTAGGTATGCACACATGCATGAGCACATGAATGCTCGAGAAAACACACACACACACACACACACACACACACACACACACACACACACACGGGGTGGGGTCAGTTATCTTCAGAATCACATGAGAAAAACAGTTCACTAGGATTTCTCATTATATACATTGCTGGTTTTGCTGGTCAGTTTTGTTTTATTTTGAATTATGTTTTGTGGGTTCTCTTCCCTGTACAGTGCTTAATATGGCTCTGCTATAGTTAGAAGGCAGGTACTATCCCCCCATCCCCCTACTCCTGCTCCCCGCCTGTTTGAAATAGAACCCAGTGCCTTGCATGTGCAAGGCAAGCACTCTTCCACTGAGCTCCACCCCCAGGCCCTAGATTATCTTTTTGGGGAAAACAATGTTTCAGAGAAGGGCTAGGTATGGATGCTCAGTGCTCTCAAAGAAGGGAGTCTATGGAGTTGAACAGTATAGATGAAGAGAGCTATTTGTGAGGGTTGGGACAAATTTTACCTTTGCTGTGATAAAACACCCCGACACCAAAGCAATTTAGAGAGGCAAAGGTTTACTCAGCTCTCAGCTCCAGGTTACAGTCCATCTGTGGGGAAGTCAAGCCGTTAGTCACAGCACATCGGCAGTGAAGAGCAAAGAATAGACACGTCCTTGCTTCCTGCTGGTTTCTGCTTTGCCTAGCTTCCTCCAGTCCTAGACAACTTAGGATTCCCAGACTAGGGGCTGGTGACATCCCCAGTGAGTTGTGTCTCCGTTCATCAGTTAATACCCACCCTGACATGCCCATAAGGGTAACCTGATCTGAATAATCCCACAACCGAAACACTTTCCAGGTAATTCTAGATTGTAGCAAGTCAACATTTTAAACTGATCACCAAAGAAGGGTACATCTGCTGGGACAACTTCTTGCAATCCTAACCTCCAGGCCTAGGAAAACAGGCACGGATCATCACACTGGAGTCTGAAGGCTGGGGTCCAGTCCCATCTCCAGCTTTGTGACCTTGGGTTGGACTCTTGCCATCTCCAGGTGGGAGTCTACTAAAGGAAATGCCAACCAATTGGGTTGACTGGGCATTCTCTAATGTAATTGGGATCCTGGTTCTGGGGATCGAGGACTCCATGATGAGTTTTAGCGTCAGTTCTCACCTCACCAAAGACACCCTGGCCAGCCACAGGATGTTTCCTTGTCCTGGGGTGGAGATGCAACAGACTGCCCATGAGCACTTTGTGCTGCTTAGAAGATCTGGCTGTCAGTCCCGTGCATCTTTGATTAATACAAATGGGAAAATGAATTTATTATTATGCAATGAATATTTATAAGGTAAATACCATTTATCAGATACCAGGCATATTGTTGGTCTTCAGTAAATGGGAGTCATTATTAGCACTGATATTATTATAGATAGTCTGGTTGGCCAACGTTTTCCAAAACACAAGCTGGAGCAGCAGCGTTGCCTCATTGATGGAGAAATAGTGGGTGTTCACTGTCTTTCCAAGTCCTTCCAGGAAGTATGGTTTCAGGCTCCTGGGGCCAAGGCTTCCGAGGCAGGGGGAAAGGTGTGGGATACTCATGGTGACTTCTGGTTGGTCCCTCTACTGGCTTCTCTTTAGCTCATAAGCAGGCTCTAGCTACCACATGAGTTGGGCAGGATCCTGGGGCCCTGAGAGTAGAGGGACGCCTTGATGGAGGGAGGCTTGGGGTTAAAGAGCGAGGCTTGGTGGAACGGGTCTGCACACAGCTGGGGGATGCACGGAAAGGAAAGAGGGACAATTGGAGTGGTGACTTGGGACTGACAGTGCGCTGAGCTCCTGGGGATGTCAGGCTAGGAGAGGTTTAACCTTCCACTAGCCTCTCCAGATAGGCAGCAGGTGCTAAACACCCTTTTCACTTCCAGGCCTCTAGCTACAGATTCTTTTCTGCCCACAACTGCTAAGGCCTGCTTCCTTACTTTCTCTCACAGACAGCAGTCAGACCAAGGAAAAACCTAGAAGTCTGCTTGCTTGTCTCCCTCTGCCTCTGTTATGTGTGTCTTCCTTCCCTCCCCCCTCCCTCCACTCTGTGGTACAGTGTTCCTGTCTCTGTCTCTGTCTGTCTGCCTGCGTGCTTGTCTGTCTGTCTGTCTCTCTCTGGTACAGTGTTCCTCTCTCTGTCTCTGTCTGCCTGTCTGCCTGCCTGCCTGCCTGTCTGTCTCTGTCTCTGTGTCTCTCTCTCACAGTGTTCCTCTCTCTCTATGTGTGTGTCTCTGTGTGTGCATGTGTGTGTGTATGTGCACATCCATGGAGGCCTTTGATATCATTCCTCAGGAGCCATCCACCTTCTTTTTTTGTGACAAGGTCTCTCACTGAACCTGGAACTCACCAATCAGGCAACTGACTGGCCAGAGATAAAAGCAGCCACCATTGCCTGGCTTCTTTATACAGGGGCTGGGGATCAAACTCGGGAGGATGCTGGTACAGCAAGAATATAGCCAACCAAACTCCTTCCCCAGTGCCCCCTTTTCTTCAATATTTGATATTAAAAGCTATCAAAGCAATCATTAAAATTTAATTTAAAAAAGATCACCCACAGTGTTAGCCAAACCACATTGCCATTGAATTGACCCCTTTCCAACGCCTCTTCTTCTCCTGGGTCCTGTTTGCTGGCTTGAAAATGCAGATGCCATACAGTCTTGGAACTTCTGTTTACCCTGACCTTGATCCTAGAGCATCATGCTCTGCATTGTCTTCGTGTGCTCAAAAGCATGAGTGGCCACTGTCATACTCCCATATTGAGGGTGCCCTGTGGCATGACAGGTGCCCCATCATGGCTGTGTGTCCCAATTTCTTCCTCATGCTAGATCTGGTCACTGAAGGGTCTGGAGATGGGCTAGGTCTGGGGAATGCAGAGGAAGAAGAATCTAGACACATTTGAGCTGGAGGGGCCTGGGCACCGGGCAGGTGACTAGCTAAGGCCAGGGCACCTTTGAACTCTAAAAGTGTGTCTGTTAGATAGTCACCTTGTGAGGGTAGTGTCCCATCTGATTTATAGGATTTTGTTAGAAGTCTCTTGCTGATGTTGGAAAACTCTAAACCTCCTGAATCTTAAAACTGTCATCTGTGAACTGGGGTGCTCATACTTAGTTCTTGAAATTAGTATGAGATTAACTGAGATAATGTTTTAAAAGTGTCTGTACTGAATAGTCAGTAGATATTGGCTTCCTATTGTTCCTCCTCTGAATGCTTGGAGACGTTCTTAGATTTTTGAAGTTATGAGAGTATGTGCACGTGAGCTCAGGAGCCTGCAGAGGTCAGAAGAGAGTATCAGGTCCCCTGGGGCTGGAATTGCAGGGGGTTGTGAACGGTCTGAAGTCAGTGCTGGGAACTGAAGCTTAGGCTCTTTGCTGATCCATGTCTCCAGTTCAGTGATTTTTGCTGTTGTTGTTTGCTTTGCTTTGTTTTGAGATAGTGTCTCATGTAACCCAGGCTGGCCCCAAACTTTATGTAGGTGAGAATGGGCACTAACTTCTGATCCTATGAGATGCTGAGATTACAGGTATGCACCTGGTTTATGCAGTGCTGAGGATGAAAACCAGGGTCCCTGAATGCCAGGCAAGTACTCTAAAGATGACATCTCATATATGTGGATGACAGTACCTTGCCAAGTTACTCAAGTCTTGAACCAAGAGCCCCTTACCTCAGCCTCATGAGGTCTAGGATTGCAGACCTGTGCCAAGGCCAGGCTGCAGGCTAGTTTCAGGTCTCCATATAACACTAGTATGTGTATGTACCATTGTATGTATGAACCTGGCTCTCCAAATCCAGAAGAACACAGATTTGAACATATTTGTGGGCAATAGCATGACTCTCTGTCTCACTGATTGAGTTCTCACCCAAATTTCGGTCACAGAGGCTGAGGTGTTGTAGGAGATGTGGAGGAGAATGCCATGCGGCGAGCACACTAGATCTGAAAGCACAGAGAACATCTGGGAGTGTGCTGGCAGGTGCGGCTCTACACGGCTGACTTAATGGTTCAATCAGCTTCAGAGACATGCATCCCAAACCATTCAGAGCCAGGAAGAAAG